>NW_024544956.1:0-85387 GCF_018167655.1 Microtus oregoni
ACATGCACCTGACATGATAAACACGCACCAGCATGATACACATGCACCTGACAAGATACACATGCACTTGACATGATACACATGCACCTGACATGATACACATGCACTTGACATGATACAGATGCAGCAGCATGATACACATGCACCTGACATGATACACATGCACTTGACATGATACACATGCACCTGACATGATACACATGCACTTGACATGATACAGATGCAGCAGCATGATACACATGCACCTGACATGATCCACACGCACCTGCCATGATACACACACACCTGACATGATACACACGCACCTGACATGATACAAACGCACCTGACATGATATACACGCACCAGCATGATACACATGTATCAGCAAGATACACATGCACTTGACATGATACACATGCACCTGACATGATACACATGCACTTGACATGATACACATGCAGCAGCATGATACACATGCAGCAGCATGATACACATGCAGCAGCATGATACACATGCACCTGACATGATACACATGCACTTGACATGATACATATGCACCAGCATGATACACATGCAACTGACATGATACACACGCACCTGACATGATACACACGCACCAGCATGATACACATGCACCTGAGATGATACACACGCACCTGACATGATACACACGCACCAGCATGATACAAACGCACCTGACATGATACACACGCACCTGACATGATATACACGCACCAGCATGATACACACGCACCTGACATGATACACACGCACCTGACATGATACACACGCACCAGTATGATACACACGCACCTGACATGATACACACGCACCTGACATGATATACACGCACCAGCATGATACCCATGCACCTGACATGATACACATGCACTTGACATGAAACACGTGTACCAGCATGATACACATGCACCTGACATGATACACATGCGCCTGACATGATACACATGCACCTGACATGATACACATGCACCGGCATGATACACATGCACCGGACATGATACACATGCGCCTGACATGATACACATGCACCTGACATGGAACACATGCACTTGACATGATACACATGCACCCGACATGATACACATGCACCTGACATGATACACATGCACCTGACATGATACATATGCACCAGCATGATACGCACCTGACATGATACACACGAACCTGACTTGATATACACGCACCAGCATGATACACATGCACCTGACATGATACACACGCACCTGACTTGATATACACACACCAGCATGATACACATGCACCTGACATGATACACACGCACCTGACATGATACACATGCACCAGCATGATACACATGCACCTGACATGATACACATGTGCCTGACATGATACACATGCACCTGACATGATACACATGCACCTGACATGATACACACGCACCTGACTTGATATACACACACCAGCATGATACACATGCACCTGACATGATACACACACACCTGACATGATACACATGCAACAGCATGATACACATGCACCTGACATGATACACATGCGCCTGACATGATACACATGCACCTGACATGATACACATGCACTTGACATTATACACATGCAGCAGCATGATACACATGCACCTGACATGATACACATGCACTTGACATGATACACATGCACCTGACATGATACACATGCACTTGACATGATACATATGCACCAGCATGATACACATGCACCTGACATGATACACACGCACCTGACATGATACACACGCACCAGCATGATACACACGCACCTGACATGATACACACGCACCTGACATGATATACACGCACCAGCATGATACACATGTACCAGCAAGATACACATGCACTTGACATGATACACATGCACCTGACATGATACACATGCACTTGACATGATACACATGCAGCAGCATGATACACATGCACCTGACATGATACACAAGCACTTGACATGATACACATGCACCTGACATTATACACATGCACTTGACATGATACATATGCACCAGCATGATACACATGCACCTGACATGATACACACGCACCTGTAATGATACACATGCACCTGACATGATACACATGCACCTGACATGATACACACGCACCTGACTTGATATACACACACCAGCATGATACACATGCACCTGACATGATACACACGCACCTGACATGATACACATGCACCAGCATGATACACATGCACCTGACATGATACACATGCGCCTGACATGATACACATGCACCTGACATGATACACATGCACTTGACATGATACACATGCACCCGACATGATACACATGCACCTGACATGATACACATGCACCTGACATGATACATATGCACCAGCATGATACGCACCTGACATGATACACACGCACCTGACATGATACACACGCACCAGCATGGTACACATGCACCTGACATGATACACACGCACCTGACATGATACACACGCACCAGCATGATACACACACACCTGACATGATACACATGCACCTGACATGATAAACACGCACCAGCATGATACACATGCACCTGACAAGATACTGACATGATACACACGCACCTGACACGATACACACGCACCTGACATGATATACACGCACCAGCATGATACACATGCACCTGACATGATACACATGCACTTGACATGATACACATGCACCTGACATGATACACATGCACTTGACATGATACACACCCACCAGCATGATACACATGCACCTGAGATGATACACACGCACCTGACATGATACACACGCACCAGCATGATACAAACGCACCTGACATGATACACACGCACCTGACATGATATACACGCACCAGCATGATACACACGCACCTGACATGATACACACGCACCTGACATGATATACACGCACCAGCATGATACCCATGCACCTGACATGATACACATGCACTTGACATGATACACGTGTACCAGCATGATACACATGCGCCTGACATGATACACATGCGCCTGACATGATACACATGCACCTGACATGATACACATGCACCGGCATGATACACATGCACCTGACATGATACACATGCGCCTGACATGATACACATGCACCTGACATGGAACACATGCACTTGACATGATACACATGCACCCGACATGATACACATGCACCTGACATGATACACATGCACCTGACATGATACATATGCACCAGCATGATACGCACCTGACATGATACACACGAACCTGACTTGATATACACGCACCAGCATGATACACATGCACCTGACATGATACACACGCACCTGACTTGATATACACACACCAGCATGATACACATGCACCTGACATGATACACACGCACCTGACATGATACACATGCACCAGCATGATACACATGCACCTGACATGATACACATGTGCCTGACATGATACACATGCACCTGACATGATACACATGCACCTGACATGATACACACGCACCTGACTTGATATACACACACCAGCATGATACACATGCACCTGACATGATACACACGCACCTGACATGATACACATGCACCAGCATGATACACATGCACCTGACATGATACACATGCGCCTGACATGATACACATGCACCTGACATGATACACATGCACTTGACATGATACACATGCACCCGACATGATACACATGCACCTGACATGATACACATGCACCTGACATGATACATATGCACCAGCATGATACGCACCTGACATGATACACACGCACCTGACATGATACACACGCACCAGCATGATACACATGCACCTGACATGATACACACACACCTGACATGATACACACGCACCAGCATGATACACACACACGGGACATGATACACATGCACCTGACATGATACACATGCACTTGACATGATACATATGCACCAGCATGATACACATGCACCTGACATGATACACACGCACCTGTAATGATACACAGGCACCTGACATGATACACACACACCAGCATGATACACACGCACCTGACATGATACACACGCACCTGACATGATATACACGCACCTGCATGATACACATGCACCTGACATGATACACACGCAACTGACATGATACACACGCACCTGACATGATACACACGCACCTGACATGATACACATGCACCAGCATGATACACATGCACCTGACATGATACACATGCGCCTGACATGATACACATGCACCTGACATGATACACATGCACCTGACATGATACACACGCACCTGACTTGATATACACACACCAGCATGATACACATGCACCTGACATGATACACACACACCTGACATGATACACATGCACCAGCATGATACACATGCACCTGACATGATACACATGCGCCTGACATGATACACATGCACCTGACATGATACACATGCACTTGACATGATACACATGCACCCGACATGATACACATGCACCTGACATGATACACATGCACCTGACATGATACATATGCACCAGCATGATACCCACCTGACATGATACACACGCACCTGACATGATACACACGCACCAGCATGATACACATGCACCTGACATGATACACACACACCTGACATGATACACACGCACCAGCATGATACACACACACGGGACATGATACACATGCACCTGACATGATAAACACGCACCAGCATGATACACATGCACCTGACATGATACACATGCACTTGACATGATACACATGCACCTGACATGATACACATGCACTTGACATGATACAGATGCAGGAGCATGATACACATGCACCTGACATGATACACATGCACTTGACATGATACACATGCACCTGACATAATACACATGCACTTGACATGATACAGATGCAGCAGCATGATACACATGCACCTGACATGATCCACACGCACCTGCCATGATACACACGCACCTGACATGATACACACGCACCTGACATGATACACACGCACCTGACATGATACACACGCACCTGACATGATATACACGCACCAGCATGATACACATGTACCAGCAAGATACACATGCACTTGACATGATACACATGCACCTGACATGATACACATGCACTTGACATGATACACATGCAGCAGCATGATACACATGCAGCAGCATGATACACATGCACCTGACATGATACACATACACTTGACATGATACGTATGCACCAGCATGATACACATGCACCTGACATGATACACACGCACCTGACATGATACACACGCACCAGCATGATACACATGCACCTGACATGATACACATGCACCTGACATGATAAAAACGCACCAGCATGATACACATGCACCTGACATGATACACATGCACTTGACATGATACAGATGCAGCAGCATGATACACATGCACCTGACATGATCCACACGCACCTGACATGATCCACACGCACCTCACATGATACACACGCACCTGACATGATACACATGCAGCAGCATGATACACATGCACCTGACATGATACACATGCACTTGACATGATACACATGCACCTGACATGATACACATGCACTTGACATGATACACATGCAGCAGCATGATACACATGCACCTGACATGATACACATGCACTTGACATGATACACATGCACCTGACATCATACACATGCACTTGACATGATACGTATGCACCAGCATGCTACACACGCACCTGACATGATACACACGCACCTGACATGATACACATGCACCTGACATGATACACACGCACCTGACACGATACACACGCACCTGACATGATATACACGCACCAGCATGATACACATGTACCAGCAAGATACACATGCACTTGACATGATACACATGCACCTGACATGATACACATGCACTTGACATGATACACATGCAGCAGCATGATACACATGCAGCAGCATGATACACATGCAGCAGCATGATACACATGCACCTGACATGATACACATGCACTTGACATGATACACATGCACCTGACATGATACACATGCACTTGACATGATACACACCCACCAGCATGATACACATGCACCTGACATGATACACACGCACCTGACATGATACACACGCACCAGCATGATACAAACGCACCTGACATGATACACACGCACCTGACATGATATACACGCACCAGCATGATACACACGCACCTGACATGATACACACGCACCTGACATGATACACACGCACCAGTATGATACACACGCACCTGACATGATACACACGCACCTGACATGATATACACGCACCAGCATGATACCCATGCACCTGACATGATACACATGCACTTGACATGATACACGTGTACCAGCATGATACACATGCACCTGACATGATACACATGCGCCTGACATGATACACATGCACCTGACATGATACACATGCACCGGCATGATACACATGCACCTGACATGATACACATGCGCCTGACATGATACACATGCACCTGATATGGTACACATGCACTTGACCTGATACACATGCACCCGAAATGATACACAAGCACCTGACATGATACACATGCACCTGACATGATACATATGCACCAGCATGATACGCACCTGACATGATACACACGCACCTGACTTGATATACACGCACCAGCATGATACACATGCACCTGACATGATACACACGCACCTGACTTGATATACACACACCAGCATGATACACATGCACCAGCATGATACACACGCACCTGACATGATACACATGCACCAGCATGATACACATGCACCTGACATGATACACATGTGCCTGACATGATACACATGCACCTGACATGATACACATGCACCTGACATGATACACACGCACCTGACTTGATATACACACACCAGCATGATACCCATGCACCTGACATGATACACACACACCTGACATGATACACATGCACCAGCATGATACACATGCACCTGACATGATACACATGCGCCTGACATGATACACATGCACCTGACATGATACACATGCACTTGACATGATACACATGCACCCGACATGATACACATGCACCTGACATGATACACATGCACTTGACATGATACAGATGCAGCAGCATGATACACATGCACCTGATATGATACACATGCACTTGACATGATACATATGCACCTGACATGATACACATGCACTTGACATGATACAGATGCAGCAGCATGATACACATGCTCCTGACATGATCCACACGCACCTGCCATGATACACATGCACCTGACATGATACACACGCACCTGACATGATACACACGCACCTAACATGATATACACGCACCAGCATGATACACATGTACGAGCAAGATACACATGCACTTGACATGATACACATGCACCTGACATGATACACATGCACTTGACATGATACACATGCAGCAGCATGATACACATGCAGCAGCATGATACACATGCAGCAGCATGATACACATGCACCTGACATGATACACATGCACTTGACATGATACGTATGCACCAGCATGATACACATGCACCTGACATGATACACACGCACCTGACATTATACATACGCACCAGCATGATACACATGCACCTGACATGATACACATGCACCTGACATGATAAACACGCACCAGCATGATACACATGCACCTGACATGATACATATGCACTTGACATGATACACATGCACCTGACATGATACACATGCACTTGACATGATACAGATGCAGCAGCATGATACACATGCACCTGACATGATACACATGCACCTGACATGATACACATGCACCTGACATGATACACATGCACTTGACATGATACAGATGCAGCAGCATGATACACATGCACCTGACATGATCCACACGCACCTGACATGATACACACGCACCTGACATGATACACACGCACCTGACATGATACACACGCACCAGCATGATACACATGTACCAGCAAGATACACATGCACTTGACATGATACACATGCACCTGACATGATACACATGCACTTGACATGATACACACGCACCTGACATGATACACATGCACCTGACATGATACACATGCACTTGACATGATACACATGCACCTGACATGATACACATACACCGGCATTATAAACATGCACCGGCATGATACACATGCACCTGACATGATACACATGCACTTGACATGATACAGATGCAGCAGCATGATACACATGCACCTGACATGATCCACACGCACCTGCCATGATACACACACACCTGACATGATACACACGCACCTGACATGATACAAACGCACCTGACATGATATACACGCACCAGCATGATACACATGTATCAGCAAGATACACATGCACTTGACATGATACACATGCACCTGACATGATACACATGCACTTGACATGATACACATGCAGCAGCATGATACACATGCAGCAGCATGATACACATGCACCTGACATGATACACATGCACTTGACATGATACATATGCACCAGCATGATACACATGCAACTGACATGATACACACGCACCTGACATGATACACACGCACCAGCATGATACACATGCACCTGACATGATACACACGCACCAGCATGATACACATGCACCTGACATGATACACATGCACCTGACATGATAAACACGCACCAGCATGGTACACATGCACCTGACATGATACACATGCACTTGACATGATACACATGCACCTGACATGATACACATGCACTTGACATGATACATATGCACCAGCATGATACACATGCACCTGACATGATACACACGCACCTGACTTGATATACACACACCAGCATGATACACACGCACCTGACATGATACACACGCACCTGACATGATATACACGCACCAGCATGATACACATGTACCAGCAAGATACACATGCACTTGACATGATACACATGCACCTGACATGATACACATGCACTTGACATGATACACATGCAGCAGCATGATACACATGCACCTGACATGATACACATGCACTTGACATCATACACATGCACCTGACATGATACACATGCACTTGACATGATACAGATGCAGCAGCATGATACACATGCACCTGACATGATCCACACGCACCTGCCATGATACACACGCACCTGACATGATACACACGCACCTGACATGATATACATGCACCAGCATGATACACATGTACCAGCAAGATACACATGCACTTGACATGATACACATGCACCTGACATGATACACATGCACTTGACATGATACACATGCAGCAGCATGATACACATGCAGCAGCATGATACACATGCAGCAGCATGATACACATGCAGCAGCATGATACACATGCACCTGACATGATACACATGCACCTGACATGATACATATGCACGAGCATGATACACATGCACCTGACATGATACACACGCACCTGACATGATACACACGCACCAGCATGATACACACACACGGGACATGATACACATGCACCTGACATGATAAACACGCACCAGCATGATACACATGCACCTGACATGATACACATGCACTTGACATGATACACATGCACCTGACATGATACACATGCACTTGACATGATACAGATGCAGCAGCATGATACACATGCACCTGACATGATACACATGCACTTGACATGATACACATGCACCTGACATGATACACATGCACTTGACATGATACAGATGCAGCAGCATGATACACATGCACCTGACATGATCCACACGCACCTGCCATGATACACACGCACCTGACATGATACACACGCACCTGACATGATATACATGCACCAGCAAGATACACATGTACCAGCAAGATACACATGCACTTGACATGATACACATGCACCTGACATGATACACATGCACTTGACATGATACAGATGCAGCAGCATGATACACATGCACCTGACATGATCCACACGCACCTGCCATGATACACACGCACCTGACATGATACACACGCACCTGACATGATATACATGCACCAGCATGATACACATGTACCAGCAAGATACACATGCACTTGACATGATACACATGCACCTGACATGATACACATGCACTTGACATGATACACATGCAGCAGCATGATACACATGCAGCAGCATGATACACATGCAGCAGCATGATACACATGCAGCAGCATGATACACATGCAGCAGCATGATACACATGCACCTGACATGATACACACGCACCTGACATGATACACACGCACCAGCATGATACACACACACGGGACATGATACACATGCACCTGACATGATAAACACGCACCAGCATGATACACATGCACCTGACATGATACACATGCACTTGACATGATACACATGCACCTGACATGATACACATGCACTTGACATGATACAGATGCAGCAGCATGATACACATGCACCTGACATGATACACATGCACTTGACATGATACACATGCACCTGACATGATACACATGCACTTGACATGATACAGATGCAGCAGCATGATACACATGCACCTGACATGATCCACACGCACCTGCCATGATACACACGCACCTGACATGATACACACGCACCTGACATGATATACATGCACCAGCATGATACACATGTACCAGCAAGATACACATGCACTTGACATGATACACATGCACCTGACATGATACACATGCACTTGACATGATACACATGCAGCAGCATGATACACATGCAGCAGCATGATACACATGCAGCAGCATGATACACATGCAGCAGCATGATACACATGCACCTGACATGATACACATGCACCTGACATGATACATATGCACGAGCATGATACGCACCTGACATGATACACACGCACCTGACATGATATACACGCACCAGCATAATACACATGCACCTGACATGATACACACGCACCTGACATGATACACACGCACCAGCATGATACACACACACCTGACATGATACACATGCACCTGACATGATAAACACGCACCAGCATGATACACATGCACCTGACATGATACACATGCACTTGACATGATACACATGCACCTGACATGATACACATGCACTTGACATGATACAGATGCAGCAGCATGATACACATGCACCTGACATGATACACATGCACTTGACATGATACACATGCACCTGACATGATACACATGCACTTGACATGATACAGATGCAGCAGCATGATACACATGCTCCTGACTTGATCCACACGCACCTGACATGATACACATGCACCTGACATGATACACACGCACCTGACATGATACACACGCACCTGACATGATATACACGCACCAGCATGATACACATGTACCAGCAAGATACACATGCACTTGACATGATACACATGCACCTGACATGATACACATGCACTTGACATGATACACATGCAGCAGCATGATACACATGCAGCAGCATGATACACATGCAGCAGCATGATACACATGCACCTGACAGGATACACATGCACCTGACATGATACACACGCACCTGACATGAGACATACGCACCAGCATGATACACATGCACCTGACATGATACACATGCACCTGACATGATAAACACGCACCAGCATGATACACATGCACCTGACATGATACACATGCACTTGACATGATACACATGCACCTGACATGATACACATGCACTTGACATGATACAGATGCAGCAGCATTATACACATGCACCTGACATGATACACATGCACCTGACATGATACACATGCACCTGACATGATACACATGCACTTGACATGATACAGATGCAGCAGCATGATACACATGCACCTGACATGATCCACACGCACCTGACATGATACACACGCACCTGACATGATACACACGCACCTGACATGATATACACGCACCAGCATGATACACATGTACCAGCAAGATACACATGCACTTGACATGATACACATGCACCTGACATGATACACATGCACTTGACATGATACACACGCACCAGCATGATACACACGCACCTGACATGATACACATGCACCTGACATGATACACATGCACTTGACATGATACACATGCACCTGACATGATACACATGCACTTGACATGATACACACCCACCAGCATGATACACATGCACCTGAGATGATACACACGCACCTGACATGATACACACGCACCAGCATGATACAAACGCACCTGACATGATACACACGCACCTGACATGATATACACGCACCAGCATGATACACATGCACCTGACATGATACACATGCGCCTGACATGATACACATGCACCTGACATGATACACATGCACCGGCATGATACACATGCACCTGACATGATACACATGAGCCTGACATGATACACATGCACCTGACATGGAACACATGCACTTGACATGATACACATGCACCCGACATGATACACATGCACCTGACATGATACACATGCACCTGACATGATACATATGCACCAGCATGATACGCACCTGACATGATACACACGCACCTGATTTGATATACACGCACCAGCATGATACACAGGCACCTGACATGATACACATGCACCTGACTTGATATACACACACCAGCATGATACACATGCACCTGACATGATAAACACGCACCTGACATGATACACATGCACCAGCATGATACACATGCACCTGACATGATACACATGTGCCTGACATGATACACATGCACCTGACATGATGCACATGCACCTGACATGATACACACGCACCTGACTTGATATACACACACCAGCATGATACACATGCACCTGACATGATACACACACACCTGACATGATACACATGCACCAGCATGATACACATGCACCTGACATGATACACATGCGCCTGACATGATACACATGCACCTGACATGATACACATGCACTTGACATGATACACATGCACCCGACATGATACACATGCACCTGACATGATACACATGCACCTGACATGATACATATGCACCAGCATGATACGCACCTGACATGATACACATGCACCTGATATGATACACACGCACCAGCATGATACACATGCACCTGACATGATACACACGCACCTGAAATGATACACACGCACCAGCATGATACACACACACCTGACATGATACACATGCACCTGACATGATAAACACGCACCAGCATGATACACATGCACCTGACATGATAAACATGCACTTGACATGATACACATGCACCTGACATGATACACATGCACTTGACATGATACAGATGCAGCAGCATGATACACATGCACCTGACATGATACACATGCACTTGACATGATACACATTCACCTGACATGATACACATGCACTTGACATGATACAGATGCAGCAGCATGATACACATGCACCTGACATGAACCACACGCACCTGCCATGATACACACGCACCTGACATGATACACACGCACCTGACATGATACACACGCACCTGACATGATATACACGCACCAGCATGATACACATGTACCAGCAAGATACACATGCACTTGACATGATACACATGCACCTGACATGATACACATGCACTTGACATGATACACATGCAGCAGCATGATACACATGCAGCAGCATGATACACATGCAGCAGCATGATACACATTCACCTGACATGATACACATGCACTTGACATGATACGTATGCACCAGCATGATACACATGCACCTGACATGATACACACGCACCTGACATGATACACACGCACCAGCATGATACACATGCACCTGACATGATACACATGCACCTGACATGATAAACACGCACCAGCATGATACACATGCACCTGACATGATACAGATGCAGCAGCATGATACACATGCACCTGACATGATCCACACGCACCTGACATGATCCACACGCACCTGACATGATACACACGCACCAGCATGATACACATGCACCTGACATGATACACACGCACCTGACATGATACACACGCACCAGCATGATACACACACACCTGACATGATACACATGCACCTGACATGATAAACACGCACCAGCATGATACACATGCACCTGACAAGATACACATGCACTTGACATGATACACATGCACCTGACATGATACACATGCACTTGACATGATACAGATGCAGCAGCATGATACACATGCACCTGACATGATACACATGCACTTGACATGATACACATGCACCTGACATGATACACATGCACTTGACATGATACAGATGCAGCAGCATGATACACATGCACCTGACATGATCCACACGCACCTGCCATGATACACACACACCTGACATGATACACACGCACCTGACATGATACAAACGCACCTGACATGATATACACGCACCAGCATGATACACATGTATCAGCAAGATACACATGCACTTGACATGATACACATGCACCTGACATGATACACATGCACTTGACATGATACACATGCAGCAGCATGATACACATGCAGCAGCATGATACACATGCAGCAGCATGATACACATGCACCTGACATGATACACATGCACTTGACATGATACATATGCACCAGCATGATACACATGCAACTGACATGATACACACGCACCTGACATGATACACACGCACCAGCATGATACACATGCACCTGAGATGATACACACGCACCTGACATGATACACACGCACCAGCATGATACAAACGCACCTGACATGATACACACGCACCTGACATGATATACACGCACCAGCATGATACACACGCACCTGACATGATACACACGCACCTGACATGATACACACGCACCAGTATGATACACACGCACCTGACATGATACACACGCACCTGACATGATATACACGCACCAGCATGATACCCATGCACCTGACATGATACACATGCACTTGACATGATACACGTGTACCAGCATGATACACATGCACTTGACATGATACAGATGCAGCAGCATGATACACATGCACCTGACATGATCCACACGCACCTGCCATGATACACACACACCTGACATGATACACACGCACCTGACATGATACAAACGCACCTGACATGATATACACGCACCAGCATGATACACATGTATCAGCAAGATACACATGCACTTGACATGATACACATGCACCTGACATGATACACATGCACTTGACATGATACACATGCAGCAGCATGATACACATGCAGCAGCATGATACACATGCAGCAGCATGATACACATGCACCTGACATGATACACATGCACTTGACATGATACATATGCACCAGCATGATACACATGCAACTGACATGATACACACGCACCTGACATGATACACACGCACCAGCATGATACACATGCACCTGAGATGATACACACGCACCTGACATGATACACACGCACCAGCATGATACAAACGCACCTGACATGATACACACGCACCTGACATGATATACACGCACCAGCATGATACACACGCACCTGACATGATACACACGCACCTGACATGATACACACGCACCAGTATGATACACACGCACCTGACATGATACACACGCACCTGACATGATATACACGCACCAGCATGATACCCATGCACCTGACATGATACACATGCACTTGACATGATACACGTGTACCAGCATGATACACATGCACCTGACATGATACACATGCGCCTGACATGATACACATGCACCTGACATGATACACATGCACCGGCATGATACACATGCACCGGACATGATACACATGCGCCTGACATGATACACATGCACCTGACATGGAACACATGCACTTGACATGATACACATGCACCCGACATGATACACATGCACCTGACATGATACACATGCACCTGACATGATACATATGCACCAGCATGATACGCACCTGACATGATACACACGCACCTGACTTGATATACACGCACCAGCATGATACACATGCACCTGACATGATACACACGCACCTGACTTGATATACACACACCAGCATGATACACATGCACCTGACATGATACACACGCACCTGACATGATACACATGCACCAGCATGATACACATGCACCTGACATGATACACATGTGCCTGACATGATACACATGCACCTGACATGATACACATGCACCTGACATGATACACACGCACCTGACTTGATATACACACACCAGCATGATACACATGCACCTGACATGATACACACACACCTGACATGATACACATGCAACAGCATGATACACATGCACCTGACATGATACACATGCGCCTGACATGATACACATGCACCTGACATGATACACATGCACTTGACATTATACACATGCAGCAGCATGATACACATGCACCTGACATGATACACATGCACTTGACATGATACACATGCACCTGACATGATACACATGCACTTGACATGATACATATGCACCAGCATGATACACATGCACCTGACATGATACACACGCACCTGACATGATACACACGCACCAGCATGATACACACGCACCTGACATGATACACACGCACCTGACATGATATACACGCACCAGCATGATACACATGTACCAGCAAGATACACATGCACTTGACATGATACACATGCACCTGACATGATACACATGCACTTGACATGATACACATGCAGCAGCATGATACACATGCACCTGACATGATACACAAGCACTTGCCATGATACACATGCACCTGACATTATACACATGCACTTGACATGATACATATGCACCAGCATGATACACATGCACCTGACATGATACACACGCCCCTGTAATGATACACATGCACCTGACATGATACACATGCACCTGACATGATACACACGCACCTGACTTGATATACACACACCAGCATGATACACATGCACCTGACATGATACACACGCACCTGACATGATACACATGCACCAGCATGATACACATGCACCTGACATGATACACATGCGCCTGACATGATACACATGCACCTGACATGATACACATGCACTTGACATGATACACATGCACCCGACATGATACACATGCACCTGACATGATACACATGCACCTGACATGATACATATGCACCAGCATGATACGCACCTGACATGATACACACGCACCTGACATGATACACACGCACCAGCATGATACACATGCACCTGACATGATACACACGCACCTGACATGATACACACGCACCAGCATGATACACACACACCTGACATGATACACATGCACCTGACATGATAAACACGCACCAGCATGATACACATGCACCTGACAAGATACTGACATGATACACACGCACCTGACACGATACACACGCACCTGACATGATACACACGCACCTGACTTGATATACACACACCAGCATGATACACATGCACCTGACTTGATATACACACACCAGCATGATACACATGCACCAGCATGATACACATGCACCTGACATGATACACATGTGCCTGACATGATACACATGCACCTGACATGATACACATGCACCTGACATGATACACACGCACCTGACTTGATATACACACACCAGCATGATACACATGCACCTGACATGATACACACACACCTGACATGATACACATGCAACAGCATGATACACATGCACCTGACATGATACACATGCGCCTGACATGATACACATGCACCTGACATGATACACATGCACTTGACATTATACACATGCAGCAGCATGATACACATGCACCTGACATGATACACATGCACTTGACATGATACACATGCACCTGACATGATACACATGCACTTGACATGATACATATGCACCAGCATGATACACATGCACCTGACATGATACACACGCACCTGACATGATACACACGCACCAGCATGATACACACGCACCTGACATGATACACACGCACCTGACATGATATACACGCACCAGCATGATACACATGTACCAGCAAGATACACATGCACTTGACATGATACACATGCACCTGACATGATACACATGCACTTGACATGATACACATGCAGCAGCATGATACACATGCACCTGACATGATACACAAGCACTTGACATGATACACATGCACCTGACATTATACACATGCACTTGACATGATACATATGCACCAGCATGATACACATGCACCTGACATGATACACACGCACCTGTAATGATACACATGCACCTGACATGATACACATGCACCTGACATGATACACACGCACCTGACTTGATATACACACACCAGCATGATACACATGCACCTGACATGATACACACGCACCTGACATGATACACATGCACCAGCATGATACACATGCACCTGACATGATACACATGCGCCTGACATGATACACATGCACCTGACATGATACACATGCACTTGACATGATACACATGCACCCGACATGATACACATGCACCTGACATGATACACATGCACCTGACATGATACATATGCACCAGCATGATACGCACCTGACATGATACACACGCACCTGACATGATACACACGCACCAGCATGATACACATGCACCTGACATGATACACACGCACCTGACATGATACACACGCACCAGCATGATACACACACACCTGACATGATACACATGCACCTGACATGATAAACACGCACCAGCATGATACACATGCACCTGACAAGATACTGACATGATACACACGCACCTGACACGATACACACGCACCTGACATGATATACACGCACCAGCATGATACACATGCACCTGACATGATACACATGCACTTGACATGATACACATGCACCTGACATGATACACATGCACTTGACATGATACACACCCACCAGCATGATACACATGCACCTGAGATGATACACACGCACCTGACATGATACACACGCACCAGCATGATACAAACGCACCTGACATGATACACACGCACCTGACATGATATACACGCACCAGCATGATACACACGCACCTGACATGATACACACGCACCTGACATGATATACACGCACCAGCATGATACCCATGCACCTGACATGATACACATGCACTTGACATGATACACGTGTACCAGCATGATACACATGCGCCTGACATGATACACATGCGCCTGACATGATACACATGCACCTGACATGATACACATGCACCGGCATGATACACATGCACCTGACATGATACACATGCGCCTGACATGATACACATGCACCTGACATGGAACACATGCACTTGACATGATACACATGCACCCGACATGATACACATGCACCTGACATGATACACATGCACCTGACATGGTACATATGCACCAGCATGATACGCACCTGACATGATACACACGAACCTGACTTGATATACACGCACCAGCATGATACACATGCACCTGACATGATACACACGCACCTGACTTGATATACACACACCAGCATGATACACATGCACCTGACATGATACACACGCACCTGACATGATACACATGCACCAGCATGATACACATGCACCTGACATGATACACATGTGCCTGACATGATACACATGCACCTGACATGATACACATGCACCTGACATGATACACACGCACCTGACTTGATATACACACACCAGCATGATACACATGCACCTGACATGATACACACGCACCTGACATGATACACATGCACCAGCATGATACACATGCACCTGACATGATACACATGCGCCTGACATGATACACATGCACCTGACATGATACACATGCACTTGACATGATACACATGCACCCGACATGATACACATGCACCTGACATGATACACATGCACCTGACATGATACATATGCACCAGCTTGATACGCACCTGACATGATACACACGCACCTGACATGATACACACGCACCAGCATGATACACATGCACCTGACATGATACACACACACCTGACATGATACACACGCACCAGCATGATACACACACACGGGACATGATACACATGCACCTGACATGATACACATGCACTTGACATGATACATATGCACCAGCATGATACACATGCACCTGACATGATACACACGCACCTGTAATGATACACAGGCACCTGACATGATACACACGCACCAGCATGATACACACGCACCTGACATGATACACACGCACCTGACATGATATACACGCACCTGCATGATACACATGCACCTGACATGATACACACGCACCTGACATGATACACACGCACCTGACATGATACACACGCACCTGACATGATACACACGCACCTGACATGATACACATGCACCAGCATGATACACATGCACCTGACATGATACACATGTGCCTGACATGATACACATGCACCTGACATGATACACATGCACCTGACATGATACACACGCACCTGACTTGATATACACACACCAGCATGATACACATGCACCTGACATGATACACACACACCTGACATGATACACATGCACCAGCATGATACACATGCACCTGACATGATACACATGCGCCTGACATGATACACATGCACCTGACATGATACACATGCACTTGACATGATACACATGCACCCGACATGATACACATGCACCTGACATGATACACATGCACCTGACTTGATATACACACACCAGCATGATACACATGCACCTGACATGATACACACGCACCTGACATGATACACATGCACCAGCATGATACACATGCACCTGACATGATACACATGCGCCTGACATGATACACATGCACCTGACATGATACACATGCACTTGACATGATACACATGCACCCGACATGATACACATGCACCTGACATGATACACATGCACCTGACATGATACATATGCACCAGCATGATACGCACCTGACATGATACACACGCACCTGACATGATACACACGCACCAGCATGATACACATGCACCTGACATGATACACACGCACCTGACATGATACACACGCACCAGCATGATACACACACACCTGACATGATACACATGCACCTGACATGATAAACACGCACCAGCATGATACACATGCACCTGACAAGATACTGACATGATACACACGCACCTGACACGATACACACGCACCTGACATGATATACACGCACCAGCATGATACCCATGCACCTGACATGATACACATGCACTTGACATGAAACACGTGTACCAGCATGATACACATGCACCTGACATGATACACATGCGCCTGACATGATACACATGCACCTGACATGATACACATGCACCGGCATGATACACATGCACCGGACATGATACACATGCGCCTGACATGATAAACACGCACCAGCATGATACACATGCACCTGACAAGATACTGACATGATACACACGCACCTGACACGATACACACGCACCTGACATGATATACACGCACCAGCATGATACCCATGCACCTGACATGATACACATGCACTTGACATGAAACACGTGTACCAGCATGATACACATGCACCTGACATGATACACATGCACCTGACATGATACATATGCACCAGCATGATACGCACCTGACATGATACACACGCACCTGACTTGATATACACGCACCAGCATGATACACATGCACCTGACATGATACACACGCACCTGACTTGATATACACACACCAGCATGATACACATGCACCTGACATGATACACACGCACCTGACATGATACACATGCACCAGCATGATACACATGCACCTGACATGATACACATGTGCCTGACATGATACACATGCACCTGACATGATACACATGCACTTGACATGATACACATGCACCTGACATGATACACATGCACTTGACATGATACAGATGCAGCAGCATTATACACATGCACCTGACATGATACACATGCAGCTGACATGATACACATGCACCTGACATGATACACATGCACTTGACATGATACAGATGCAGCAGCATGATACACATGCACCTGACATGATCCACACGCACCTGCCATGATACACACGCACCTGACATGATACACACGCACCTGACATGATATACATGCACCAGCATGATACACATGTACCAGCAAGATACACATGCACTTGACATGATACACATGCACCTGACATGATACACATGCACTTGACATGATACACATGCAGCAGCATGATACACATGCAGCAGCATGATACACATGCAGCAGCATGATACACATGCAGCAGCATGATACACATGCAGCAGCATGATACACATGCAGCAGCATGATACACATGCACCTGACATGATACACACGCACCTGACATGATACACACGCACCAGCATGATACACACACACGGGACATGATACACATGCACCTGACATGATAAACACGCACCAGCATGATACACATGCACCAGACATGATACACATGCACTTGACATGATACACATGCACCTGACATGATACACATGCACTTGACATGATACAGATGCAGCAGCATGATACACATGCACCTGACATGATACACATGCACTTGACATGATACACATGCACCTGACATGATACACATGCACTTGACATGATACAGATGCAGCAGCATGATACACATGCACCTGACATGATCCACACGCACCTGCCATGATACACACGCACCTGACATGATACACACGCACCTGACATGATATACATGCACCAGCATGATACACATGTACCAGCAAGATACACATGCACTTGACATGATACACATGCACCTGACATGATACACATGCACTTGACATGATACACATGCAGCAGCATGATACACATGCAGCAGCATGATACACATGCAGCAGCATGATACACATGCAGCAGCATGATACACATGCAGCAGCATGATACACATGCACCTGACATGATACACATGCACCTGACATGATACATATGCACGAGCATGATACGCACCTGACATGATACACACGCACCTGACATGATATACACGCACCAGCATAATACACATGCACCTGACATGATAAACACGCACCTGACATGATACACACGCACCAGCATGATACACACACACCTGACATGATACACATGCACCTGACATGATAAACACGCACCAGCATGATACACATGCACCTGACATGATACACATGCACTTGACATGATACACATGCACCTGACATGATACACATGCACTTGACATGATACAGATGCAGCAGCATGATACACATGCACCTGACATGATACACATGCACTTGACATGATACACATGCACCTGACATGATACACATGCACTTGACATGATACAGATGCAGCAGCATGATACACATGCTCCTGACTTGATCCACACGCACCTGCCATGATACACATGCACCTGACATGATACACACGCACCTGACATGATACACACGCACCTGACATGATATACACGCACCAGCATGATACACATGTACCAGCAAGATACACATGCACTTGACATGATACACATGCACCTGACATGATACACATGCACTTGACATGATACACATGCAGCAGCATGATACACATGCAGCAGCATGATACACATGCAGCAGCATGATACACATGCACCTGACATGATACACATGCACCTGACATGATACACACGCACCTGACATGAGACATACGCACCAGCATGATACACATGCACCTGACATGATACACATGCACCTGACATGATAAACACGCACCAGCATGATACACATGCACCTGACATGATACACATGCACTTGACATGATACACATGCACCTGACATGATACACATGCACTTGACATGATACAGATGCAGCACATTATACACATGCACCTGACATGATACACATGCACCTGACATGATACACATGCACCTGACATGATACACATGCACTTGACATGATACAGATGCAGCAGCATGATACACATGCACCTGACATGATCCACACGCACCTGACATGATACACACGCACCTGACATGATACACACGCACCTGACATGATACACACGCACCTGACATGATATACACGCACCAGCATGATACACATGTACCAGCAAGATACACATGCACTTGACATGATACACATGCACCTGACATGATACACATGCACTTGACATGATACACACGCACCAGCATGATACACACGCACCTGACATGATACACATGCACCTGACATGATACACATGCACTTGACATGATACACATGCACCTGACATGATACACATGCACTTGACATGATACACACCCACCAGCATGATACACATGCACCTGAGATGATACACACGCACCTGACATGATACACACGCACCAGCATGATACAAACGCACCTGACATGATACACACGCACCTGACATGATATACACGCACCAGCATGATACACATGCACCTGACATGATACACATGCGCCTGACATGATACACATGCACCTGACATGATACACATGCACCGGCATGATACACATGCACCTGACATGATACACATGCACCTGACATGATACACACGCACCTGACATGAGACATACGCACCAGCATGATACACATGCACCTGACATGATACACATGCACCTGACATGATAAACACGCACCAGCATGATACACATGCACCTGACATGATACACATGCACTTGACATGATACACATGCACCTGACATGATACACATGCACTTGACATGATACAGATGCAGCAGCATTATACACATGCACCTGACATGATACACATGCACCTGACATGATACACATGCACCTGACATGATACACATGCACTTGACATGATACAGATGCAGCAGCATGATACACATGCACCTGACATGATCCACACGCACCTGACATGATACACACGCACCTGACATGATACACACGCACCTGACATGATACACACGCACCTGACATGATATACACGCACCAGCATGATACACATGTACCAGCAAGATACACATGCACTTGACATGATACACATGCACCTGACATGATACACATGCACTTGACATGATACACACGCAGCAGCATGATACACACGCACCTGACATGATACACATGCACCTGACATGATACACATGCACTTGACATGATACACATGCACCTGACATGATACACATGCACTTGACATGATACACACCCACCAGCATGATACACATGCACCTGAGATGATACACACGCACCTGACATGATACACACGCACCAGCATGATACAAACGCACCTGACATGATACACACGCACCTGACATGATATACACGCACCAGCATGATACACATGCACCTGACATGATACACATGCGCCTGACATGATACACATGCACCTGACATGATACACATGCACCGGCATGATACACATGCACCTGACATGATACACATGAGCCTGACATGATACACATGCACCTGACATGGAACACATGCACTTGACATGATACACATGCACCCGACATGAAACACATGCACCTGACATGATACACATGCACCTGACATGATACATATGCACCAGCATGATACGCACCTGACATGATACACACGCACCTGACTTGATATACACGCACCAGCATGATACACAGGCACCTGACATGATACACATGCACCTGACTTGATATACACACACCAGCATGATACACATGCACCTGACATGATAAACACGCACCTGACATGATACACATGCACCAGCATGATACACATGCACCTGACATGATACACATGTGCCTGACATGATACACATGCACCTGACATGATGCACATGCACCTGACATGATACACACTCACCTGACTTGATATACACACACCAGCATGATACACATGCACCTGACATGATACACACACACCTGACATGATACACATGCACCAGCATGATACACATGCACCTGACATGATACACATGCGCCTGACATGATACACATGCACCTGACATGATACACATGCACTTGACATGATACACATGCACCCGACATGATACACATGCACCTGACATGATACACATGCACCTGACATGATACATATGCACCAGCATGATACGCACCTGACATGATACACATGCACCTGATATGATACACACGCACCAGCATGATACACATGCACCTGACATGATACACACGCACCTGAAATGATACACACGCACCAGCATGATACACACACACCTGACATGATACACATGCACCTGACATGATAAACACGCACCAGCATGATACACATGCACCTGACATGATACACATGCACCTGACATGATACACATGCACTTGACATGATACAGATGCAGCAGCATGATACACATGCACCTGACATGATACACATGCACTTGACATGATACACATTCACCTGACATGATACACATGCACTTGACATGATACAGATGCAGCAGCATGATACACATGCACCTGACATGAACCACACGCACCTGCCATGATACACACGCACCTGCCATGATACACACGCACCTGACATGATACACACGCACCTGACATGATATACACGCACCAGCATGAAACACATGTACCAGCAAGATACACATGCACTTGACATGATACACATGCACCTGACATGATACACATGCACTTGACATGATACACATGCAGCAGCATGATACACATGCAGCAGCATGATACACATGCAGCAGCATGATACACATGCACCTGACATGATACACATGCACTTGACATGATACGTATGCACCAGCATGATACACATGCACCTGACATGATACACACGCACCTGACATGATACACACGCACCAGCATGATACACATGCACCTGACATGATACACATGCACCTGACATGATAAACACGCACCAGCATGATACACATGCACCTGACATGATACAGATGCAGCAGCATGATACACATGCACCTGACATGATCCACACGCACCTGACATGATCCACACGCACCTGACATGATACACACGCACCAGCATGATACACATGCACCTGACATGATACACACGCACCTGACATGATACACACGCACCAGCATGATACACACACACCTGACATGATACACATGCACCTGACATGATAAACACGCACCAGCATGATACACATGCACCTGACAAGATACACATGCACTTGACATGATACACATGCACCTGACATGATACACATGCACTTGACATGATACAGATGCAGCAGCATGATACACATGCACCTGACATGATACACATGCACTTGACATGATACACATGCACCTGACATGATACACATGCACTTGACATGATACAGATGCAGCAGCATGATACACATGCACCTGACATGATCCACACGCACCTGCCATGATACACACACACCTGACATGATACACACGCACCTGACATGATACAAACGCACCTGACATGATATACACGCACCAGCATGATACACATGTATCAGCAAGATACACATGCACTTGACATGATACACATGCACCTGACATGATACACATGCACTTGACATGATACACATGCAGCAGCATGATACACATGCAGCAGCATGATACACATGCAGCAGCATGATACACATGCACCTGACATGATACACATGCACTTGACATGATACATATGCACCAGCATGATACACATGCAACTGACATGATACACACGCACCTGACATGATACACACGCACCAGCATGATACACATGCACCTGAGATGATACACACGCACCTGACATGATACACACGCACCAGCATGATACAAACGCACCTGACATGATACACACGCACCTGACATGATATACACGCACCAGCATGATACACACGCACCTGACATGATACACACGCACCTGACATGATACACACGCACCAGTATGATACACACGCACCTGACATGATACACACGCACCTGACATGATATACACGCACCAGCATGATACCCATGCACCTGACATGATACACATGCACTTGACATGAAACACGTGTACCAGCATGATACACATGCACCTGACATGATACACATGCGCCTGACATGATACACATGCACCTGACATGATACACATGCACCGGCATGATACACATGCACCGGACATGATACACATGCGCCTGACATGATACACATGCACCTGACATGGAACACATGCACTTGACATGATACACATGCACCCGACATGATACACATGCACCTGACATGATACACATGCACCTGACATGATACATATGCACCAGCATGATACGCACCTGACATGATACACACGCACCTGACTTGATATACACGCACCAGCATGATACACATGCACCTGACATGATACACACGCACCTGACTTGATATACACACACCAGCATGATACACATGCACCTGACATGATACACACGCACCTGACATGATACACATGCACCAGCATGATACACATGCACCTGACATGATACACATGTGCCTGACATGATACACATGCACCTGACATGATACACATGCACCTGACATGATACACACGCACCTGACTTGATATACACACACCAGCATGATACACATGCACCTGACATGATACACACACACCTGACATGATACACATGCAACAGCATGATACACATGCACCTGACATGATACACATGCGCCTGACATGATACACATGCACCTGACATGATACACATGCACTTGACATTATACACATGCAGCAGCATGATACACATGCACCTGACATGATACACATGCACTTGACATGATACACATGCACCTGACATGATACACATGCACTTGACATGATACATATGCACCAGCATGATACACATGCACCTGACATGATACACACGCACCTGACATGATACACACGCACCAGCATGATACACACGCACCTGACATGATACACACGCACCTGACATGATATACACGCACCAGCATGATACACATGTACCAGCAAGATACACATGCACTTGACATGATACACATGCACCTGACATGATACACATGCACTTGACATGATACACATGCAGCAGCATGATACACATGCACCTGACATGATACACAAGCACTTGACATGATACACATGCACCTGACATTATACACATGCACTTGACATGATACATATGCACCAGCATGATACACATGCACCTGACATGATACACACGCACCTGTAATGATACACATGCACCTGACATGATACACATGCACCTGACATGATACACACGCACCTGACTTGATATACACACACCAGCATGATACACATGCACCTGACATGATACACACGCACCTGACATGATACACATGCACCAGCATGATACACATGCACCTGACATGATACACATGCGCCTGACATGATACACATGCACCTGACATGATACACATGCACTTGACATGATACACATGCACCCGACATGATACACATGCACCTGACATGATACACATGCACCTGACATGATACATATGCACCAGCATGATACGCACCTGACATGATACACACGCACCTGACATGATACACACGCACCAGCATGGTACACATGCACCTGACATGATACACACGCACCTGACATGATACACACGCACCAGCATGATACACACACACCTGACATGATACACATGCACCTGACATGATAAACACGCACCAGCATGATACACATGCACCTGACAAGATACTGACATGATACACACGCACCTGACACGATACACACGCACCTGACATGATATACACGCACCAGCATGATACACATGCACCTGACATGATACACATGCACTTGACATGATACACATGCACCTGACATGATACACATGCACTTGACATGATACACACCCACCAGCATGATACACATGCACCTGAGATGATACACACGCACCTGACATGATACACACGCACCAGCATGATACAAACGCACCTGACATGATACACACGCACCTGACATGATATACACGCACCAGCATGATACACACGCACCTGACATGATACACACGCACCTGACATGATATACACGCACCAGCATGATACCCATGCACCTGACATGATACACATGCACTTGACATGATACACGTGTACCAGCATGATACACATGCGCCTGACATGATACACATGCGCCTGACATGATACACATGCACCTGACATGATACACATGCACCGGCATGATACACATGCACCTGACATGATACACATGCGCCTGACATGATACACATGCACCTGACATGGAACACATGCACTTGACATGATACACATGCACCCGACATGATACACATGCACCTGACATGATACACATGCACCTGACATGATACATATGCACCAGCATGATACGCACCTGACATGATACACACGAACCTGACTTGATATACACGCACCAGCATGATACACATGCACCTGACATGATACACACGCACCTGACTTGATATACACACACCAGCATGATACACATGCACCTGACATGATACACACGCACCTGACATGATACACATGCACCAGCATGATACACATGCACCTGACATGATACACATGTGCCTGACATGATACACATGCACCTGACATGATACACATGCACCTGACATGATACACACGCACCTGACTTGATATACACACACCAGCATGATACACATGCACCTGACATGATACACACGCACCTGACATGATACACATGCACCAGCATGATACACATGCACCTGACATGATACACATGCGCCTGACATGATACACATGCACCTGACATGATACACATGCACTTGACATGATACACATGCACCCGACATGATACACATGCACCTGACATGATACACATGCACCTGACATGATACATATGCACCAGCATGATACGCACCTGACATGATACACACGCACCTGACATGATACACACGCACCAGCATGATACACATGCACCTGACATGATACACACACACCTGACATGATACACACGCACCAGCATGATACACACACACGGGACATGATACACATGCACCTGACATGATACACATGCACTTGACATGATACATATGCACCAGCATGATACACATGCACCTGACATGATACACACGCACCTGTAATGATACACAGGCACCTGACATGATACACACACACCAGCATGATACACACGCACCTGACATGATACACACGCACCTGACATGATATACACGCACCTGCATGATACACATGCACCTGACATGATACACACGCACCTGACATGATACACACGCACCTGACATGATACACACGCACCTGACATGATACACATGCACCAGCATGATACACATGCACCTGACATGATACACATTTGCCTGACATGATACACATGCACCTGACATGATACACATGCACCTGACATGATACACACGCACCTGACTTGATATACACACACCAGCATGATACACATGCACCTGACATGATACACACACACCTGACATGATACACATGCACCAGCATGATACACATGCACCTGACATGATACACATGCGCCTGACATGATACACATGCACCTGACATGATACACATGCACTTGACATGATACACATGCACCCGACATGATACACATGCACCTGACATGATACACATGCACCTGACATGATACATATGCACCAGCATGATACCCACCTGACATGATACACACGCACCTGACATGATACACACGCACCAGCATGATACACATGCACCTGACATGATACACACACACCTGACATGATACACACGCACCAGCATGATACACACACACGGGACATGATACACATGCACCTGACATGATAAACACGCACCAGCATGATACACATGCACCTGACATGATACACATGCACTTGACATGATACACATGCACCTGACATGATACACATGCACTTGACATGATACAGATGCAGGAGCATGATACACATGCACCTGACATGATACACATGCACTTGACATGATACACATGCACCTGACATAATACACATGCACTTGACATGATACAGATGCAGCAGCATGATACACATGCACCTGACATGATCCACACGCACCTGCCATGATACACACGCACCTGACATGATACACACGCACCTGACATGATACACACGCACCTGACATGATACACACGCACCTGACATGATATACACGCACCAGCATGATACACATGTACCAGCAAGATACACATGCACTTGACATGATACACATGCACCTGACATGATACACATGCACTTGACATGATACACATGCAGCAGCATGATACACATGCAGCAGCATGATACACATGCACCTGACATGATACACATACACTTGACATGATACGTATGCACCAGCATGATACACATGCACCTGACATGATACACACGCACCTGACATGATACACACGCACCAGCATGATACACATGCACCTGACATGATACACATGCACCTGACATGATAAAAACGCACCAGCATGATACACATGCACCTGACATGATACACATGCACTTGACATGATACAGATGCAGCAGCATGATACACATGCACCTGACATGATCCACACGCACCTGACATGATCCACACGCACCTCACATGATACACACGCACCTGACATGATACACATGCAGCAGCATGATACACATGCACCTGACATGATACACATGCACTTGACATGATACACATGCACCTGACATGATACACATGCACTTGACATGATACACATGCAGCAGCATGATACACATGCACCTGACATGATACACATGCACTTGACATGATACACATGCACCTGACATCATACACATGCACTTGACATGATACGTATGCACCAGCATGCTACACACGCACCTGACATGATACACACGCACCTGACATGATACACATGCACCTGACATGATACACACGCACCTGACACGATACACACGCACCTGACATGATATACACGCACCAGCATGATACACATGTACCAGCAAGATACACATGCACTTGACATGATACACATGCACCTGACATGATACACATGCACTTGACATGATACACACGCACCAGCATGATACACACGCACCTGACATGATACACATGCACCTGACATGATACACATGCACTTGACATGATACACATGCACCTGACATGATACACATGCACTTGACATGATACACACCCACCAGCATGATACACATGCACCTGAGATGATACATATGCACCAGCATGATACGCACCTGACATGATACACATGCACCTGATATGATACACACGCACCAGCATGATCCACACGCACCTGACATGATCCACACGCACCTGACATGATACACACGCACCAGCATGATACACATGCACCTGACATGATACACACGCACCTGACATGATACACACGCACCAGCATGATACACACACACCTGACATGATACACATGCACCTGACATGATAAACACGCACCAGCATGATACACATGCACCTGACAAGATACACATGCACTTGACATGATACACATGCACCTGACATGATACACATGCACTTGACATGATACAGATGCAGCAGCATGATACACATGCACCTGACATGATACACATGCACTTGACATGATACACATGCACCTGACATGATACACATGCACTTGACATGATACAGATGCAGCAGCATGATACACATGCACCTGACATGATCCACACGCACCTGCCATGATACACACACACCTGACATGATACACACGCACCTGACATGATACAAACGCACCTGACATGATATACACGCACCAGCATGATACACATGTATCAGCAAGATACACATGCACTTGACATGATACACATGCACCTGACATGATACACATGCACTTGACATGATACACATGCAGCAGCATGATACACATGCAGCAGCATGATACACATGCAGCAGCATGATACACATGCACCTGACATGATACACATGCACTTGACATGATACATATGCACCAGCATGATACACATGCAACTGACATGATACACACGCACCTGACATGATACACACGCACCAGCATGATACACATGCACCTGAGATGATACACACGCACCTGACATGATACACACGCACCAGCATGATACAAACGCACCTGACATGATACACACGCACCTGACATGATATACACGCACCAGCATGATACACACGCACCTGACATGATACACACGCACCTGACATGATACACACGCACCAGTATGATACACACGCACCTGACATGATACACACGCACCTGACATGATATACACGCACCAGCATGATACCCATGCACCTGACATGATACACATGCACTTGACATGAAACACGTGTACCAGCATGATACACATGCACCTGACATGATACACATGCGCCTGACATGATACACATGCACCTGACATGATACACATGCACCGGCATGATACACATGCACCGGACATGATACACATGCGCCTGACATGATACACATGCACCTGACATGGAACACATGCACTTGACATGATACACATGCACCCGACATGATACACATGCACCTGACATGATACACATGCACCTGACATGATACATATGCACCAGCATGATACGCACCTGACATGATACACACGAACCTGACTTGATATACACGCACCAGCATGATACACATGCACCTGACATGATACACACGCACCTGACTTGATATACACACACCAGCATGATACACATGCACCTGACATGATACACACGCACCTGACATGATACACATGCACCAGCATGATACACATGCACCTGACATGATACACATGTGCCTGACATGATACACATGCACCTGACATGATACACATGCACCTGACATGATACACACGCACCTGACTTGATATACACACACCAGCATGATACACATGCACCTGACATGATACACACACACCTGACATGATACACATGCAACAGCATGATACACATGCACCTGACATGATACACATGCGCCTGACATGATACACATGCACCTGACATGATACACATGCACTTGACATTATACACATGCAGCAGCATGATACACATGCACCTGACATGATACACATGCACTTGACATGATACACATGCACCTGACATGATACACATGCACTTGACATGATACATATGCACCAGCATGATACACATGCACCTGACATGATACACACGCACCTGACATGATACACACGCACCAGCATGATACACACGCACCTGACATGATACACACGCACCTGACATGATATACACGCACCAGCATGATACACATGTACCAGCAAGATACACATGCACTTGACATGATACACATGCACCTGACATGATACACATGCACTTGACATGATACACATGCAGCAGCATGATACACATGCACCTGACATGATACACAAGCACTTGACATGATACACATGCACCTGACATTATACACATGCACTTGACATGATACATATGCACCAGCATGATACACATGCACCTGACATGATACACACGCACCTGTAATGATACACATGCACCTGACATGATACACATGCACCTGACATGATACACACGCACCTGACTTGATATACACACACCAGCATGATACACATGCACCTGACATGATACACACGCACCTGACATGATACACATGCACCAGCATGATACACATGCACCTGACATGATACACATGCGCCTGACATGATACACATGCACCTGACATGATACACATGCACTTGACATGATACACATGCACCCAACATGATACACATGCACCTGACATGATACACATGCACCTGACATGATACATATGCACCAGCATGATACGCACCTGACATGATACACACGCACCTGACATGATACACACGCACCAGCATGGTACACATGCACCTGACATGATACACACGCACCTGACATGATACACACGCACCAGCATGATACACACACACCTGACATGATACACATGCACCTGACATGATAAACACGCACCAGCATGATACACATGCACCTGACAAGATACTGACATGATACACACGCACCTGACACGATACACACGCACCTGACATGATATACACGCACCAGCATGATACACATGCACCTGACATGATACACATGCACTTGACATGATACACATGCACCTGACATGATACACATGCACTTGACATGATACACACCCACCAGCATGATACACATGCACCTGAGATGATACACACGCACCTGACATGATACACACGCACCAGCATGATACAAACGCACCTGACATGATACACACGCACCTGACATGATATACACGCACCAGCATGATACACACGCACCTGACATGATACACACGCACCTGACATGATATACACGCACCAGCATGATACCCATGCACCTGACATGATACACATGCACTTGACATGATACACGTGTACCAGCATGATACACATGCGCCTGACATGATACACATGCGCCTGACATGATACACATGCACCTGACATGATACACATGCACCGGCATGATACACATGCACCTGACATGATACACATGCGCCTGACATGATACACATGCACCTGACATGGAACACATGCACTTGACATGATACACATGCACCCGACATGATACACATGCACCTGACATGATACACATGCACCTGACATGATACATATGCACCAGCATGATACGCACCTGACATGATACACACGAACCTGACTTGATATACACGCACCAGCATGATACACATGCACCTGACATGATACACACGCACCTGACTTGATATACACACACCAGCATGATACACATGCACCTGACATGATACACACGCACCTGACATGATACACATGCACCAGCATGATACACATGCACCTGACATGATACACATGTGCCTGACATGATACACATGCACCTGACATGATACACATGCACCTGACATGATACACACGCACCTGACTTGATATACACACACCAGCATGATACACATGCACCTGACATGATACACACGCACCTGACATGATACACATGCACCAGCATGATACACATGCACCTGACATGATACACATGCGCCTGACATGATACACATGCACCTGACATGATACACATGCACTTGACATGATACACATGCACCCGACATGATACACATGCACCTGACATGATACACATGCACCTGACATGATACATATGCACCAGCATGATACGCACCTGACATGATACACACGCACCTGACATGATACACACGCACCAGCATGATACACATGCACCTGACATGATACACACACACCTGACATGATACACACGCACCAGCATGATACACACACACGGGACATGATACACATGCACCTGACATGATACACATGCACTTGACATGATACATATGCACCAGCATGATACACATGCACCTGACATGATACACACGCACCTGTAATGATACACAGGCACCTGACATGATACACACACACCAGCATGATACACACGCACCTGACATGATACACACGCACCTGACATGATATACACGCACCTGCATGATACACATGCACCTGACATGATACACACGCAACTGACATGATACACACGCACCTGACATGATACACACGCACCTGACATGATACACATGCACCAGCATGATACACATGCACCTGACATGATACACATGTGCCTGACATGATACACATGCACCTGACATGATACACATGCACCTGACATGATACACACGCACCTGACTTGATATACACACACCAGCATGATACACATGCACCTGACATGATACACACACACCTGACATGATACACATGCACCAGCATGATACACATGCACCTGACATGATACACATGCGCCTGACATGATACACATGCACCTGACATGATACACATGCACTTGACATGATACACATGCACCCGACATGATACACATGCACCTGACATGATACACATGCACCTGACATGATACATATGCACCAGCATGATACCCACCTGACATGATACACACGCACCTGACATGATACACACGCACCAGCATGATACACATGCACCTGACATGATACACACACACCTGACATGATACACACGCACCAGCATGATACACACACACGGGACATGATACACATGCACCTGACATGATAAACACGCACCAGCATGATACACATGCACCTGACATGATACACATGCACTTGACATGATACACATGCACCTGACATGATACACATGCACTTGACATGATACAGATGCAGGAGCATGATACACATGCACCTGACATGATACACATGCACTTGACATGATACACATGCACCTGACATAATACACATGCACTTGACATGATACAGATGCAGCAGCATGATACACATGCACCTGACATGATCCACACGCACCTGCCATGATACACACGCACCTGACATGATACACACGCACCTGACATGATACACACGCACCTGACATGATACACACGCACCTGACATGATATACACGCACCAGCATGATACACATGTACCAGCAAGATACACATGCACTTGACATGATACACATGCACCTGACATGATACACATGCACTTGACATGATACACATGCAGCAGCATGATACACATGCAGCAGCATGATACACATGCACCTGACATGATACACATACACTTGACATGATACGTATGCACCAGCATGATACACATGCACCTGACATGATACACACGCACCTGACATGATACACACGCACCAGCATGATACACATGCACCTGACATGATACACATGCACCTGACATGATAAAAACGCACCAGCATGATACACATGCACCTGACATGATACACATGCACTTGACATGATACAGATGCAGCAGCATGATACACATGCACCTGACATGATCCACACGCACCTGACATGATCCACACGCACCTCACATGATACACACGCACCTGACATGATACACATGCAGCAGCATGATACACATGCACCTGACATGATACACATGCACTTGACATGATACACATGCACCTGACATGATACACATGCACTTGACATGATACACATGCAGCAGCATGATACACATGCACCTGACATGATACACATGCACTTGACATGATACACATGCACCTGACATCATACACATGCACTTGACATGATACGTATGCACCAGCATGCTACACACGCACCTGACATGATACACACGCACCTGACATGATACACATGCACCTGACATGATACACACGCACCTGACACGATACACACGCACCTGACATGATATACACGCACCAGCATGATACACATGTACCAGCAAGATACACATGCACTTGACATGATACACATGCACCTGACATGATACACATGCACTTGACATGATACACATGCAGCAGCATGATACACATGCAGCAGCATGATACACATGCAGCAGCATGATACACATGCACCTGACATGATACACATGCACTTGACATGATACACATGCACCTGACATGATACACATGCACTTGACATGATACACACCCACCAGCATGATACACATGCACCTGACATGATACACACGCACCTGACATGATACACACGCACCAGCATGATACAAACGCACCTGACATGATACACACGCACCTGACATGATATACACGCACCAGCATGATACACACGCACCTGACATGATACACACGCACCTGACATGATACACACGCACCAGTATGATACACACGCACCTGACATGATACACACGCACCTGACATGATATACACGCACCAGCATGATACCCATGCACCTGACATGATACACATGCACTTGACATGATACACGTGTACCAGCATGATACACATGCACCTGACATGATACACATGCGCCTGACATGATACACATGCACCTGACATGATACACATGCACCGGCATGATACACATGCACCTGACATGATACACATGCGCCTGACATGATACACATGCACCTGATATGGTACACATGCACTTGACCTGATACACATGCACCCGAAATGATACACAAGCACCTGACATGATACACATGCACCTGACATGATACATATGCACCAGCATGATACGCACCTGACATGATACACACGCACCTGACTTGATATACACGCACCAGCATGATACACATGCACCTGACATGATACACACGCACCTGACTTGATATACACACACCAGCATGATACACATGCACCAGCATGATACACACGCACCTGACATGATACACATGCACCAGCATGATACACATGCACCTGACATGATACACATGTGCCTGACATGATACACATGCACCTGACATGATACACATGCACCTGACATGATACACACGCACCTGACTTGATATACACACACCAGCATGATACCCATGCACCTGACATGATACACACACACCTGACATGATACACATGCACCAGCATGATACACATGCACCTGACATGATACACATGCGCCTGACATGATACACATGCACCTGACATGATACACATGCACTTGACATGATACACATGCACCCGACATGATACACATGCACCTGACATGATACACATGCACTTGACATGATACAGATGCAGCAGCATGATACACATGCACCTGATATGATACACATGCACTTGACATGATACATATGCACCTGACATGATACACATGCACTTGACATGATACAGATGCAGCAGCATGATACACATGCTCCTGACATGATCCACACGCACCTGCCATGATACACATGCACCTGACATGATACACACGCACCTGACATGATACACACGCACCTAACATGATATACACGCACCAGCATGATACACATGTACGAGCAAGATACACATGCACTTGACATGATACACATGCACCTGACATGATACACATGCACTTGACATGATACACATGCAGCAGCATGATACACATGCAGCAGCATGATACACATGCAGCAGCATGATACACATGCACCTGACATGATACACATGCACTTGACATGATACGTATGCACCAGCATGATACACATGCACCTGACATGATACACACGCACCTGACATTATACATACGCACCAGCATGATACACATGCACCTGACATGATACACATGCACCTGACATGATAAACACGCACCAGCATGATACACATGCACCTGACATGATACATATGCACTTGACATGATACACATGCACCTGACATGATACACATGCACTTGACATGATACAGATGCAGCAGCATGATACACATGCACCTGACATGATACACATGCACCTGACATGATACACATGCACCTGACATGATACACATGCACTTGACATGATACAGATGCAGCAGCATGATACACATGCACCTGACATGATCCACACGCACCTGACATGATACACACGCACCTGACATGATACACACGCACCTGACATGATACACACGCACCAGCATGATACACATGTACCAGCAAGATACACATGCACTTGACATGATACACATGCACCTGACATGATACACATGCACTTGACATGATACACACGCACCTGACATGATACACATGCACCTGACATGATACACATGCACTTGACATGATACACATGCACCTGACATGATACACATACACCGGCATTATAAACATGCACCGGCATGATACACATGCACCTGACATGATACACATGCACTTGACATGATACAGATGCAGCAGCATGATACACATGCACCTGACATGATCCACACGCACCTGCCATGATACACACACACCTGACATGATACACACGCACCTGACATGATACAAACGCACCTGACATGATATACACGCACCAGCATGATACACATGTATCAGCAAGATACACATGCACTTGACATGATACACATGCACCTGACATGATACACATGCACTTGACATGATACACATGCAGCAGCATGATACACATGCAGCAGCATGATACACATGCACCTGACATGATACACATGCACTTGACATGATACATATGCACCAGCATGATACACATGCAACTGACATGATACACACGCACCTGACATGATACACACGCACCAGCATGATACACATGCACCTGACATGATACACACGCACCAGCATGATACACATGCACCTGACATGATACACATGCACCTGACATGATAAACACGCACCAGCATGGTACACATGCACCTGACATGATACACATGCACTTGACATGATACACATGCACCTGACATGATACACATGCACTTGACATGATACATATGCACCAGCATGATACACATGCACCTGACATGATACACACGCACCTGACTTGATATACACACACCAGCATGATACACACGCACCTGACATGATACACACGCACCTGACATGATATACACGCACCAGCATGATACACATGTACCAGCAAGATACACATGCACTTGACATGATACACATGCACCTGACATGATACACATGCACTTGACATGATACACATGCAGCAGCATGATACACATGCACCTGACATGATACACATGCACTTGACATCATACACATGCACCTGACATGATACACATGCACTTGACATGATACAGATGCAGCAGCATGATACACATGCACCTGACATGATCCACACGCACCTGCCATGATACACACGCACCTGACATGATACACACGCACCTGACATGATATACATGCACCAGCATGATACACATGTACCAGCAAGATACACATGCACTTGACATGATACACATGCACCTGACATGATACACATGCACTTGACATGATACACATGCAGCAGCATGATACACATGCAGCAGCATGATACACATGCAGCAGCATGATACACATGCAGCAGCATGATACACATGCACCTGACATGATACACATGCACCTGACATGATACATATGCACGAGCATGATACACATGCACCTGACATGATACACACGCACCTGACATGATACACACGCACCAGCATGATACACACACACGGGACATGATACACATGCACCTGACATGATAAACACGCACCAGCATGATACACATGCACCTGACATGATACACATGCACTTGACATGATACACATGCACCTGACATGATACACATGCACTTGACATGATACAGATGCAGCAGCATGATACACATGCACCTGACATGATACACATGCACTTGACATGATACACATGCACCTGACATGATACACATGCACTTGACATGATACAGATGCAGCAGCATGATACACATGCACCTGACATGATCCACACGCACCTGCCATGATACACACGCACCTGACATGATACACACGCACCTGACATGATATACATGCACCAGCATGATACACATGTACCAGCAAGATACACATGCACTTGACATGATACACATGCACCTGACATGATACACATGCACTTGACATGATACAGATGCAGCAGCATGATACACATGCACCTGACATGATCCACACGCACCTGCCATGATACACACGCACCTGACATGATACACACGCACCTGACATGATATACATGCACCAGCATGATACACATGTACCAGCAAGATACACATGCACTTGACATGATACACATGCACCTGACATGATACACATGCACTTGACATGATACACATGCAGCAGCATGATACACATGCAGCAGCATGATACACATGCAGCAGCATGATACACATGCAGCAGCATGATACACATGCAGCAGCATGATACACATGCACCTGACATGATACACACGCACCTGACATGATACACACGCACCAGCATGATACACACACACGGGACATGATACACATGCACCTGACATGATAAACACGCACCAGCATGATACACATGCACCTGACATGATACACATGCACTTGACATGATACACATGCACCTGACATGATACACATGCACTTGACATGATACAGATGCAGCAGCATGATACACATGCACCTGACATGATACACATGCACTTGACATGATACACATGCACCTGACATGATACACATGCACTTGACATGATACAGATGCAGCAGCATGATACACATGCACCTGACATGATCCACACGCACCTGCCATGATACACACGCACCTGACATGATACACACGCACCTGACATGATATACATGCACCAGCATGATACACATGTACCAGCAAGATACACATGCACTTGACATGATACACATGCACCTGACATGATACACATGCACTTGACATGATACACATGCAGCAGCATGATACACATGCAGCAGCATGATACACATGCAGCAGCATGATACACATGCAGCAGCATGATACACATGCACCTGACATGATACACATGCACCTGACATGATACATATGCACGAGCATGATACGCACCTGACATGATACACACGCACCTGACATGATATACACGCACCAGCATAATACACATGCACCTGACATGATACACACGCACCTGACATGATACACACGCACCAGCATGATACACACACACCTGACATGATACACATGCACCTGACATGATAAACACGCACCAGCATGATACACATGCACCTGACATGATACACATGCACTTGACATGATACACATGCACCTGACATGATACACATGCACTTGACATGATACAGATGCAGCAGCATGATACACATGCACCTGACATGATACACATGCACTTGACATGATACACATGCACCTGACATGATACACATGCACTTGACATGATACAGATGCAGCAGCATGATACACATGCTCCTGACTTGATCCACACGCACCTGACATGATACACATGCACCTGACATGATACACACGCACCTGACATGATACACACGCACCTGACATGATATACACGCACCAGCATGATACACATGTACCAGCAAGATACACATGCACTTGACATGATACACATGCACCTGACATGATACACATGCACTTGACATGATACACATGCAGCAGCATGATACACATGCAGCAGCATGATACACATGCAGCAGCATGATACACATGCACCTGACAGGATACACATGCACCTGACATGATACACACGCACCTGACATGAGACATACGCACCAGCATGATACACATGCACCTGACATGATACACATGCACCTGACATGATAAACACGCACCAGCATGATACACATGCACCTGACATGATACACATGCACTTGACATGATACACATGCACCTGACATGATACACATGCACTTGACATGATACAGATGCAGCAGCATTATACACATGCACCTGACATGATACACATGCACCTGACATGATACACATGCACCTGACATGATACACATGCACTTGACATGATACAGATGCAGCAGCATGATACACATGCACCTGACATGATCCACACGCACCTGACATGATACACACGCACCTGACATGATACACACGCACCTGACATGATATACACGCACCAGCATGATACACATGTACCAGCAAGATACACATGCACTTGACATGATACACATGCACCTGACATGATACACATGCACTTGACATGATACACACGCACCAGCATGATACACACGCACCTGACATGATACACATGCACCTGACATGATACACATGCACTTGACATGATACACATGCACCTGACATGATACACATGCACTTGACATGATACACACCCACCAGCATGATACACATGCACCTGAGATGATACACACGCACCTGACATGATACACACGCACCAGCATGATACAAACGCACCTGACATGATACACACGCACCTGACATGATATACACGCACCAGCATGATACACATGCACCTGACATGATACACATGCGCCTGACATGATACACATGCACCTGACATGATACACATGCACCGGCATGATACACATGCACCTGACATGATACACATGAGCCTGACATGATACACATGCACCTGACATGGAACACATGCACTTGACATGATACACATGCACCCGACATGATACACATGCACCTGACATGATACACATGCACCTGACATGATACATATGCACCAGCATGATACGCACCTGACATGATACACACGCACCTGATTTGATATACACGCACCAGCATGATACACAGGCACCTGACATGATACACATGCACCTGACTTGATATACACACACCAGCATGATACACATGCACCTGACATGATAAACACGCACCTGACATGATACACATGCACCAGCATGATACACATGCACCTGACATGATACACATGTGCCTGACATGATACACATGCACCTGACATGATGCACATGCACCTGACATGATACACACGCACCTGACTTGATATACACACACCAGCATGATACACATGCACCTGACATGATACACACACACACCTGACATGATATACACGCACCAGCATGATACACATGTACCAGCAAGATACACATGCACTTGACATGATACACATGCACCTGACATGATACACATGCACTTGACATGATACACATGCAGCAGCATGATACACATGCACCTGACATGATACACATGCACTTGACATGATACACATGCACCTGACATGATACACATGCACCTGACATGATACACACGCACCTGTCATGATACACATGCACCAGCATGATACACACGCACCTGACATGATACACACGCACCTGACATGATACACACGCACCAGCATGATACACATGCACCTGACATGATACACATGCACTTGACATGATACACATGCACCAGCATGATACACATGCACTTGACATGATACATATGCACCAGCATGATACACATACACCGGCATTATACACATGCACCGGCATGATACACATGCACCTGACATGATACACATGCGCCTGACATGATACACATGCACCTGACATGGTACACATGCACTTGACATGATACACATGCACCCGACATGGTACACATGCACCTGACATGATACACATGCACCTGACATGATACATATGCACCAGCATGATACGCACCTGACATGATACAGACGCACCTGACTTGATATACACGCACCAGCATGATACACATGCACCTGACATGATACACACGCACCTGACATGATACACATGCACCAGCATGATACACATGCACCTGACATGATACACATGCGCCTGACATGATACACACGCACCTGACATGATACACATGCACCTGACATGATACACACGCACCTGACTTGATATACACACACCAGCATGATACACATGCACCTGACATGATACACACGCACCTGACATGATACACATGCACCAGCATGATACACATGCACCTGACATGATACACATGCGCCTGACATGATACACATGCACCTGACATGATACACATGCACTTGACATGATACACATGCACCCGACATGATACACATGCACCTGACATGATACACATGCACCTGACATGATACATATGCACCAGCATGATACGCACCTGACATGATACACACGCACCTGACATGATACACACGCACCAGCATGATACACATGCACCTGACATGATACACACGCACCTGACATGATACACACGCACCAGCATGATACACACACACCTGACATGATACACATGCACCTGACATGATAAACACGCACCAGCATGATACACATGCACCTGACATGATACACATGCACTTGACATGATACACATGCACCTGACATGATACACATGCACTTGACATGATACAGATGCAGCAGCATGATACACATGCACCTGACATGATACACATGCACTTGACATGATACACATGCACCTGACATGATACACATGCACTTGACATGATACACATGCAGCAGCATGATACACATGTACCTGACATGATCCACACGCACCTGCCATGATACACACACACCTGACATGATACACACGCACCTGACATGATACACACGCACCTGACATGATATACACGCACCAGCATGATATACACGCACCAGCATGATACACATATACCAGCAAGATACACATGCACTTGACATGATACACATGCACCTGACATGATACACATGCACTTGACATGATACACATGCAGCAGCATGATACACATGCAGCAGCATGATACACATGCAGCAGCATGATACACATGCACCTGACATGATACACATGCACTTGACATGATACACATGCACCTGACATGATACACATGCACTTGACATGATACATATGCACCAGGATGATACACATGCACCTGACATGATACACACGCACCTGACATGATACACACGCACCAGCATGATACACACGCACCTGACATGATACACATGCACCTGACATGATATACACGCACCAGCATGATACACATGCACCTGACATGATACACATGCACTTGACATGATACACATGCACCTGACATGATACACATGCACTTGACATTATACACATGCAGCAGCATGATACACATGCACCTGACATGATACACACGCACCTGACATGATACAAACGCACCTGACATGATACACATGCACCTGACATGATACACATGCACCTGACATGATATACACGTACCAGCATGATACACATGTACCAGCAAGATACACATGCACTTGACATGATACACATGCACCTGACATGATACACATGCACTTGACATGATACACATGCAGCAGCATGATACACATGCAGCAGCATGATACACATGCACCTGACATGATACACATGCACTTGACATGATACACATGCACCTGACATGATACACATACACCGGCATTATAAACATGCACCGGCATGATACACATGCACCTCACATGATACACATGCGCCTGACATGATACACATGCACCTGACATGATACACATGCACTTGACATGATACACATGCACCCGACATGATACACATGCACCTGACATGATACACATGCACCTGACATGATACATATGCACCAGCATGATAAGCACCTGACATGATACACACGCACCTGACTTGATATACACGCACCAGCATGATACACATGCACCTGACATGATACACACGCACCTGACTTGATATACACACACCAGCATGATACACATGCACCTGACATGATACACACGCACCTGACATGATACACATGCACCAGCATGATACACATGCACCTGACATGATACACATGCGCCTGACATGATACACATGCACCTGACATGATACATATGCACCTGACATGATACACACGCACCTGACTTGATATACACACACCAGCATGATACACACGCACCTGACATGATACACACGCACCTGACATGATACACATGCACCAGCATGATACACATGCACCTGACATGATACACATGCGCCTGACATGATACACATGCACCTGACATGATACACATGCACTTGACATTATACACATGCAGCAGCATGATACACATGCACCTGACATGATACACATGCACTTGACATGATACACATGCACCTGACATGATACACATGCACTTGACATGATACATATGCACCAGCATGATACACATGCACCTGACATGATACACACGCACCTGACATGATACACACGCACCAGCATGATACACACGCACCTGACATGTTACACACGCACCTGACATGATATACACGCACCAGCATGATACACATGTACCAGCAAGATACACATGCACTTGACATGATACACATGCACCTGACATGATACACATGCACTTGACATGATACACATGCAGCAGCATGATACACATGCACCTGACATGATACACATGCACTTGACATGATACATATGCACCAGCATGATACACATGCACCTGACATGATACACATGCACCTGACATGATACACACGCACCAGCATGATACACACGCACCTGACATGATACACACGCACCTGACATGATATACACGCACCAGCATGATACACATGCACCTGACATGATACACATGCACTTGACATGATACACATGCACCTGACATGATACACATGCACTTGACATTATACACATGCAGCAGCATGATACACACGCACCTGACATGATACACACGCACCTGACATGATACACATGCACCAGCATGATACACACGCACCTGACATGATACACACGCACCTGACATGATATACACGCACCAGCATGATACACATGCACCTGACATGATACACACGCACCTGACATGATACACACGCACCTGACATGATACACACGCACCTGACATGATATACACGCACCAGCATGATACACCTGCCCCTGACATGATACACATGCACTTGACATGATACACATGCACCTGACATGATACACATGCACTTGACATGATACACATGCAGCAGCATGATACACATGCACCTGACATGATACACATGCACTTGACATGATAGACATGCACCTCACATCATACACATGCACTTGACATGATACGTATGCACCAGCATGATACACATGCACCTGATATGATACACACGCACCTGACATGATACACACGCACCCGACATGATATACACGCACCAGCATGATACACATGTACCAGCAAGATACACATGCACTTGACATTATACACATGCACCTGACATGATACACATGCAGTTGACATGATACACATGCAGCAGCATGATACACACGCAGCAGCATGATACACATGCAGCAGCATGATACACATGCACCTGACATGATACACATGCACCTGACATGATACACATGCACTTGACATGATACACACCCACCAGCATGATACACACGCACCTGACATGATACACACGCACCTGACATGATACACACGCACCAGCATGATACAAATGCACCTGACATGATACACACGCACCTGACATGATATACACGCACCAGCATGATACACACGCACCTGACATGATACACACGGACCTGAAATGATACACGCGCACCAGCATGATACACACGCACCTGACATGATACACACGCACCTGACATGATATACACGCACCAGCATGATACCCATGCACCTGACATGATACACATGCACTTGACATGATACACATGCACCTGGCATGATACACATGCATTTGACATGATACACATGCAACAGCATGGTACACATGCACCTGACATGATACACATGCACTTGACATGATACACACGCACCTGACATGATACACATGCACCTGACATGATACACATGCACCTGACATGATACACACGCACCTGACATGATACACACGCACCTGACATGATACACACGCACCTGACATGATATACACGCACCAGCATGATACACATGTACCAGCAAGATACACATGCACTTGACATGATACACATGCACCTGACAAGATACACAAGCAAATGACATGATACACACGCACCTGACATGATACACACGCACCTGACATGATATACACGCACCAGCATGATACACATGTAACAGCAAGATACACATGCACTTGACATGATACACACGCACCTGACATGATACACACGCACCAGCATGATACACACGCACCTGACATGATACACATGCACCTGACATGATATACACGCACCAGCATGATACACATGCACCTGACATGATACACATGCACTTGACATGATACACATGCAGCAGCATGATACACATGCAGCAGCATGATACACATGCACCTGACATGATACACATGCACTTGACATGATACACACGCACCTGACATGATATACACGCACCAGCATGATACCCATGCACCTGACATGATACACATGCACTTGACATGATACACATGCACCTGGCATGATACACATGCATTTGACATGATACACATGCAACAGCATGGTACACATGCACCTGACATGATACACATGCACTTGACATGATACACACGCACCTGACATGATACACATGCACCTGACATGATACACATGCACCTGACATGATACACACGCACCTGACATGATACACACGCACCTGACATGATACACACACACCTGACATGATACACACGCACCTGACATGATATACACGCACCAGCATGATACACATGTACCAGCAAGATACACATGCACTTGACATGATACACATGCACCTGACATGATACACATGCACTTGACATGATACACATGCAGCAGCATGATACACATGCAGCAGCATGATACACATGCAGCAGCATGATACACATGCACCTGACATGATACACATGAACTTGAAATGATACACATGCACCTGACATGATACACATGCACTTGACATGATACATATGCACCAGGATGATACACATGCACCTGACATGATACACACGCACCTGACATGATACACACGCACCAGCATGATACACACGCACCTGACATGATACACATGCACCTGACATAATATACACGCACCAGCATGATACACATGCACCTGACATGATACACATGCACTTGACATGATACACATGCACCTGACATGATACACATGCACTTGACATTATACACATGCAGCAGCATGATACACATGCACCTGACATGATACACACGCACCTGACATGATACAAACGCACCTGACATGATACACATGCACCTGACATGATACACATGCACCTGACATGATATACACGTACCAGCATGATACACATGTACCAGCAAGATACACATGCACTTGACATGATACACATGCACCTGACATGATACACATGCACTTGACATGATACACATGCAGCAGCATGATACACATGCAGCAGCATGATACACATGCACCTGACATGATACACATGCACTTGACATGATACACATGCACCTGACATGATACACATACACCGGCATTATAAACATGCACCGGCATGATACACATGCACCTCACATGATACACATGCGCCTGACATGATACACATGCACCTGACATGATACACATGCACTTGACATGATACACATGCACCCGACATGATACACATGCACCTGACATGATACACATGCACCTGACATGATACATATGCACCAGCATGATAAGCACCTGACATGATACACACGCACCTGACTTGATATACACGCACCAGCATGATACACATGCACCTGACATGATACACACGCACCTGACTTGATATACACACACCAGCATGATACACATGCACCTGACATGATACACACGCACCTGACATGATACACATGCACCAGCATGATACACATGCACCTGACATGATACACATGCGCCTGACATGATACACATGCACCTGACATGATACATATGCACCTGACATGATACACACGCACCTGACTTGATATACACACAGGAGCATGATACACACGCACCTGACATGATACACACGCACCTGACATGATACACATGCACCAGCATGATACACATGCACCTGACATGATACACATGCGCCTGACATGATACACATGCACCTGACATGATACACATGCACTTGACATTATACACATGCAGCAGCATGATACACATGCACCTGACATGATACACATGCACTTGACATGATACACATGCACCTGACATGATACACATGCACTTGACATGATACATATGCACCAGCATGATACACATGCACCTGACATGATACACACGCACCTGACATGATACACACGCACCAGCATGATACACACGCACCTGACATGATACACACGCACCTGACATGATATACACGCACCAGCATGATACACATGTACCAGCAAGATACACATGCACTTGACATGATACACATGCACCTGACATGATACACATGCACTTGACATGATACACATGCAGCAGCATGATACACATGCACCTGACATGATACACATGCACTTGACATGATACATATGCACCAGCATGATACACATGCACCTGACATGATACACATGCACCAGACATGATACACACGCACCAGCATGATACACACGCACCTGACATGATACACACGCACCTGACATGATATACACGCACCAGCATGATACACATGCACCTGACATGATACACATGCACTTGACATGATACACATGCACCTGACATGATACACATGCACTTGACATTATACACATGCAGCAGCATGATACACACGCACCTGACATGATACACACGCACCTGACATGATACACATGCACCAGCATGATACACACGCACCTGACATGATACACACGCACCTGACATGATATACACGCACCAGCATGATACACATGCACCTGACATGATACACACGCACCTGACATGATACACACGCACCTGACATGATATACACGCACCAGCATGATACACCTGCCCCTGACATGATACACATGCACCTGACATGATACACATGCAGCAGCATGATACACATGCACCTGACATGATACACATGCACTTGACATGATAGACATGCACCTCACATCATACACATGCACTTGACATGATACGTATGCACCAGCATGATACACATGCACCTGACATGATACACACGCACCTGACATGATACACACGCACCCGACATGATATACACGCACCAGCATGATACACATGTACCAGCAAGATACACATGCACTTGACATTATACACATGCACCTGACATGATACACATGCAGTTGACATGATACACATGCAGCAGCATGATACACACGCAGCAGCATGATACACATGCAGCAGCATGATACACATGCACCTGACATGATACACATGCACTTGACATGATACACATGCACCTGACATGATACACATGCACTTGACATGATACACACCCACCAGCATGATACACACGCACCTGACATGATACACACGCACCTGACATGATACACACGCACCAGCATGATACAAATGCACCTGACATGATACACACGCACCTGACATGATATACACGCACCAGCATGATACACACGCACCTGACATGATACACACGGACCTGAAATGATACACGCGCACCAGCATGATACACACGCACCTGACATGATACACACGCACCTGACATGATATACACGCACCAGCATGATACCCATGCACCTGACATGATACACATGCACTTGACATGATACACATGCACCTGGCATGATACACATGCATTTGACATGATACACATGCAACAGCATGGTACACATGCACCTGACATGATACACATGCACTTGACATGATACACACGCACCTGACATGATACACATGCACCTGACATGATACACATGCACCTGACATGATACACACGCACCTGACATGATACACACGCACCTGACATGATACACACGCACCTGACATGATATACACGCACCAGCATGATACACATGTACCAGCAAGATACACATGCACTTGACATGATACACATGCACCTGACATGATACACATGCACTTGACATGATACACATGCAGCAGCATGATACACATGCAGCAGCATGATACACATGCAGCAGCATGATACACATGCACCTGACATGATACACATGTACTTGACATGATACACATGCACCTGACATGATACACATGCACTTGACATGATACATATGCATCAGCATGATACACATGCACCTGACATGATACACACGCACCTGACATGATACACACGCACCAGCATGATACACACGCACCTGACATGATACACACGCACCTGACATGATATACACGCACCAGCATGATACACATGCACCTGACATGATACACATGCACTTGACATGATACACATGCACCTGACATGATACACATGCACTTGATATTATACACATGCAGCAGCATGATACACATGCACCTGACATGATACACACGCACCTGACATGATACACACGCAAATGACATGATACACACGCACCTGACATGATATACACGCACCAGCATGATACACATGCACCTGACATGATACACATGCACTTGAAATGATACACATGCAGCAGCATGATACACATGCACCTGACATGATACACATGCACTTGACATGATACACACGCACCTGACATGATATACACGCACCAGCATGATACCCATGCACCTGACATGATACACATGCACTTGACATGATACACATGCACCTGGCATGATACACATGCATTTGACATGATACACATGCAACAGCATGGTACACATGCACCTGACATGATACACATGCACTTGACATGATACACACGCACCTGACATGATACACATGCACCTGACATGATACACATGCACCTGACATGATACACACGCACCTGACATGATACACACGCACCTGACATGATACACACACACCTGACATGATACACACGCACCTGACATGATATACACGCACCAGCATGATACACATGTACCAGCAAGATACACATGCACTTGACATGATACACATGCACCTGACATGATACACATGCACTTGACATGATACACATGCAGCAGCATGATACACATGCAGCAGCATGATACACATGCAGCAGCATGATACACATGCACCTGACATGATACACATGAACTTGAAATGATACACATGCACCTGACATGATACACATGCACTTGACATGATACATATGCACCAGCATGATACACATGCACCTGACATGATATACACGCACCTGACATGATACACACGCACCAGCATGATACACACGCACCTGACATGATACACACGCACCTGACATGATATACACGCACCAGCATGATACACATGCACCTGACATGATACACATGCACTTGACATGATACACATGCACCTGACATGATACACACGCACCTGACATGATATACACGCACCAGCATGATACACACGCACCTGACATGATACACACGGACCTGAAATGATACACGCGCACCAGCATGATACACACGCACCTGACATGATACACACGCACCTGACATGATATACACGCACCAGCATGATACCCATGCACCTGACATGATAGACATGCACTTGACATGATACACATGCACCTGGCATGATACACATGCATTTGACATGATACACATGCAACAGCATGGTACACATGCACCTGACATGATACACACGCACTTGACATGATACACACGCACCTGACATGATACACATGCACCTGACATGATACACATGCACCTGACATGATACACACGCACCTGACATGATACACACACACCTGACATGATACACACGCACCTGACATGATATACACGCACCAGCATGATACACATGTACCAGCAAGATACACATGCACTTGACATGATACACATGCACCTGACATGATACACATGCACTTGACATGATACACATGCAGCAGCATGATACACATGCAGCAGCATGATACACATGCAGCAGCATTATACACATGCACCTGACATGATACACATGCACCTGACATGATACACATGCACTTGACATGATACATATGCACCAGCATGATACACATGCACCTGACATGATACACATGCACCAGACATGATACACACGCACCAGCATGATACACACGCACCTGACATGATACACACGCACCTGACATGATATACACGCACCAGCATGATACACATGCACCTGACATGATACACATGCACTTGACATGATACACATGCACCTGACATGATACACATGCACTTGACATTATACACATGCAGCAGCATGATACACACGCACCTGACATGATACACACGCACCTGACATGATACACATGCACCAGCATGATACACACGCACCTGACATGATACACACGCACCTGACATGATATACACGCACCAGCATGATACACATGCACCTGACATGATACACACGCACCTGACATGATACACACGCACCTGACATGATACACACGCACCTGACATGATATACACGCACCAGCATGATACACCTGCCCCTGACATGATACACATGCACTTGACATGATACACATGCACCTGACATGATACACATGCACTTGACATGATACACATGCAGCAGCATGATACACATGCACCTGACATGATACACATGCACTTGACATGATAGACATGCACCTCACATCATACACATGCACTTGACATGATACGTATGCACCAGCATGATACACATGCACCTGACATGATACACACGCACCTGACATGATACACACGCACCCGACATGATATACACGCACCAGCATGATACACATGTACCAGCAAGATACACATGCACTTGACATGATACACATGCACCTGACATGATACACATGCGCTTGACATTATACACATGCAGCAGCATGATACACACGCACCTGACATGATACACACGCACCTGACATGATACACATGCACCAGCATGATACACACGCACCTGACATGATACACACGCACCTGACATGATATACACGCACCAGCATGATACACATGCACCTGACATGATACACACGCACCTGACATGATACACACGCACCTGACATGATACACACGCACCTGACATGATATACACGCACCAGCATGATACACCTGCCCCTGACATGATACACATGCACTTGACATGATACACATGCACCTGACATGATACACATGCACTTGACATGATACACATGCAGCAGCATGATACACATGCACCTGACATGATACACATGCACTTGACATGATAGACATGCACCTCACATCATACACATGCACTTGACATGATACGTATGCACCAGCATGATACACATGCACCTGACATGATACACACGCACCTGACATGATACACACGCACCCGACATGATATACACGCACCAGCATGATACACATGTACCAGCAAGATACACATGCACTTGACATTATACACATGCACCTGACATGATACACATGCAGTTGACATGATACACATGCAGCAGCATGATACACACGCAGCAGCATGATACACATGCAGCAGCATGATACACATGCACCTGACATGATACACATGCACTTGACATGATACACATGCACCTGACATGATACACATGCACTTGACATGATACACACCCACCAGCATGATACACACGCACCTGACATGATACACACGCACCTGACATGATACACACGCACCAGCATGATACAAATGCACCTGACATGATACACACGCACCTGACATGATATACACGCACCAGCATGATACACACGCACCTGACATGATACACACGGACCTGAAATGATACACGTGCACCAGCATGATACACACGCACCTGACATGATACACACGCACCTGACATGATATACACGCACCAGCATGATACCCATGCACCTGACATGATACACATGCACTTGACATGATACACATGCACCTGGCATGATACACATGCATTTGACATGATACACGTGCAACAGCATGGTACACATGCACCTGACATGATACACATGCACTTGACATGATACACACGCACCTGACATGATACACATGCACCTGACATGATACACATGCACCTGACATGATACACACGCACCTGACATGATACACACGCACCTGACATGATACACACGCACCTGACATGATATACACGCACCAGCATGATACACATGTACCAGCAAGATACACATGCACTTGACATGATACACATGCACCTGACATGATACACATGCACTTGACATGATACACATGCAGCAGCATGATACACATGCAGCAGCATGATACACATGCAGCAGCATGATATACATGCACCTGACATGATACACATGTACTTGACATGATACACATGCACCTGACATGATACACATGCACTTGACATGATACATATGCATCAGCATGATACACATGCACCTGACATGATACACACGCACCTGACATGATACACACGCACCAGCATGATACACATGCACCTGACATGATACACATGCACTTGACATGATACACATGCACCTGACATGATACACATGCACTTGACATTATACACATGCAGCAGCATGATACACATGCACCTGACATGATACACACGCACCTGACATGATACACACGCAAATGACATGATACAAACCCACCTGACATGATACACACGCACCTGACATGATATACACGCACCAGCATGATACACATGTAACAGCAAGATACACATGCACTTGACATGATACACACGCACCTGACATGATACACACGCACCAGCATGATACACACGCACCTGACATGATACACACGCACCTGACATGATATACACGCACCAGCATGATACACATGCACCTGACATGATACACATGCACTTGACATGATACACATGCAGCAGCATGATACACATGCAGCAGCATGATACACATGCACCTGACATGATACACATGCACTTGACATGATACACACGCACCTGACATGATATACACGCACCAGCATGATACCCATGCACCTGACATGATACACATGCACTTGACATGATACACATGCACCTGGCATGATACACATGCACTTGACATGATACACATGCACCTGACATGATACACACGCACCTGACATGATACACACGCACCTGACATGATACACACGCACCTGACATGATATACACGCACCAGCATGATACACCTGCCCCTGACATGATACACATGCACCTGACATGATACACATGCACCTGACATGATACACATGCACTTGACATGATACACATGCAGCAGCATGATACACATGCACCTGACATGATACACATGCACTTGACATGATAGACATGCACCTCACATCATACACATGCACTTGACATGATACGTATGCACCAGCATGATACACATGCACCTGACATGATACACACGCACCTGACATGATACACACGCACCCGACATGATATACACGCACCAGCATGATACACATGTACCAGCAAGATACACATGCACTTGACATTATACACATGCACCTGACATGATACACATGCAGTTGACATGATACACATGCAGCAGCATGATACACACGCAGCAGCATGATACACATGCAGCAGCATGATACACATGCACCTGACATGATACACATGCACTTGACATGATACACATGCACCTGACATGATACACATGCACTTGACATGATACACACCCACCAGCATGATACACACGCACCTGACATGATACACACGCACCTGACATGATACACACGCACCAGCATGATACAAATGCACCTGACATGATACACACGCACCTGACATGATATACACGCACCAGCATGATACACACGCACCTGACATGATACACACGGACCTGAAATGATACACGCGCACCAGCATGATACACACGCACCTGACATGATACACACGCACCTGACATGATATACACGCACCAGCATGATACCCATGCACCTGACATGATACACATGCACTTGACATGATACACATGCACCTGGCATGATACACATGCATTTGACATGATACACATGCAACAGCATGGTACACATGCACCTGACATGATACACATGCACTTGACATGATACACACGCACCTGACATGATACACATGCACCTGACATGATACACATGCACCTGACATGATACACACGCACCTGACATGATACACACGCACCTGACATGATACACACGCACCTGACATGATATACACGCACCAGCATGATACACATGTACCAGCAAGATACACATGCACTTGACATGATACACATGCACCTGACATGATACACATGCACGTGACATGATACACATGCAGCAGCATGATACACATGCAGCAGCATGATACACATGCAGCAGCATGATACACATGCACCTGACATGATACACATGTACTTGACATGATACACATGCACCTGACATGATACACATGCACTTGACATGATACATATGCATCAGCATGATACACATGCACCTGACATGATACACACGCACCAGCATGATACACACGCACCTGACATGATACACACGCACCTGACATGATATACACGCACCAGCATGATACACATGCACCTGACATGATACACATGCACTTGACATGATACACATGCACCTGACATGATACACATGCACTTGACATTATACACATGCAGCAGCATGATACACATGCACCTGACATGATACACACGCACCTGACATGATACACACGCAAATGACATGATACACACGCACCTGACATGATACACACGCACCTGACATGATATACACGCACCAGCATGATACACATGTAACAGCAAGATACACATGCACTTGACATGATACACACGCACCTGACATGATACACACGCACCAGCATGATACACACGCACCTGACATGATACACACGCACCTGACATGATATACACGCACCAGCATGATACACATGCACCTGACATGATACACATGCACTTGACATGATACACATGCAGCAGCATGATACACATGCAGCAGCATGATACACATGCACCTGACATGATACACATGCACTTGACATGATACACACGCACCTGACATGATATACACGCACCAGCATGATACCCATGCACCTGACATGATACACATGCACTTGACATGATACACATGCACCTGGCATGATACACATGCATTTGACATGATACACATGCAACAGCATGGTACACATGCACCTGACATGATACACATGCACTTGACATGATACACACGCACCTGACATGATACACATGCACCTGACATGATACACATGCACCTGACATGATACACACGCACCTGACATGATACACACGCACCTGACATGATACACACACACCTGACATGATACACACGCACCTGACATGATATACACGCACCAGCATGATACACATGTACCAGCAAGATACACATGCACTTGACATGATACACATGCACCTGACATGATACACATGCACTTGACATGATACACACGCAGCAGCATGATACACATGCAGCAGCATGATACACATGCAGCAGCATGATACACATGCACCTGACATGATACACATGAACTTGAAATGATACACAAGCACCTGACATGATACACATGCACTTGACATGATACATATGCACCAGCATGATACACATGCACCTGACATGATACACACGCACCTGACATGATACACACGCACCAGCATGATACACATGCACCTGACATGATACACACGCACCTGACATGATATACACGCACCAGCATGATACACATGCACCTGACATGATACACATGCACTTGACATGATACACATGCACCTGACATGATACACACGCACCTGACATGATATACACGCACCAGCATGATACACACGCACCTGACATGATACACACGGACCTGAAATGATACATGCGCACCAGCATGATACACACGCACCTGACATGATACACACGCACCTGACATGATATACACGCACCAGCATGATACCCATGCACCTGACATGATACACATGCACTTGACATGATACACATGCACCTGGCATGATACACATGCATTTGACATGATACACATGCAACAGCATGGTACACATGCACCTGACATGATACACACGCACTTGACATGATACACACGCACCTGACATGATACACATGCACCTGACATGATACACATGCACCTGACATGATACACACGCACCTGACATGATACACACGCACCTGACATGATACACACACACCTGACATGATACACACGCACCTGACATGATATACACGCACCAGCATGATACACATGTACCAGCAAGATACACATGCACTTGACATGATACACATGCACCTGACATGATACACATGCACTTGACATGATACACATGCACTTGACATGATACACATGCAACAGCATGATACACATGCAGCAGCATTATACACATGCACCTGACATGATACACATGCACCTGACATGATACACATGCACTTGACATGATACATATGCACCAGCATGATACACATGCACCTGACATGATACACACGCACCTGACATGATACACACGCACCAGCATGATACACACGCACCTGACTTGATACACACGCACCTGACATGATATACACGCACCAGCATGATACACATGCACCTGACATGATACACATGCACTTGACATGATACACATGCACCTGACATGATACACATGCACTTGACATTATACACATGCAGCAGCATGATACACATGCACCTGACATGATACACACGCACCTGACATGATACACACGCAAATGAAATGATACACACGCACCTGACATGATACACACGCACCTGACATGATATACACGCACCAGCATGATACACATGTAACAGCAAGATACACATGCACTTGACATGATACACACGCACCTGACATGATACACACGCACCAGCATGATACACACGCACCTGACATGATACACACGCACCTGACATGATATACACGCACCAGCATGATACACATGCACCTGACATGATACACATGCACTTGACATGATACACATGCAGCAGCATGATACACATGCAGCAGCATGATACACATGCACCTGACATGATACACATGCACTTGACATGATACACACGCACCTGACATGATATACACGCCCCAGCATGATACCCATGCACCTGACATGATACACATGCACTTGACATGATACACATGCACCTGGCATGATACACATGCATTTGACATGATACACATGCAACAGCATGGTACACATGCACCTGACATGATACACATGCACTTGACATGATACACACGCACCTGACATGATACACATGCACCTGACATGATACACATGCACCTGACATGATACACACGCACATGACATGATACACACGCACCTGACATGATACACACACACCTGACATGATACACACGCACCTGACATGATATACACGCACCAGCATGATACACATGTACCAGCAAGATACACATGCACCTGACATGATACACACGGACCTGAAATGATACACGCGCACCAGCATGATACACACGCACCTGACATGATACACACGCACCTGACATGATATACACGCACCAGCATGATACCCATGCACCTGACATGATACACATGCACTTGACATGATACACATGCACCTGGCATGATACACATGCATTTGACATGATACACATGCAACAGCATGGTACACATGCACCTGACATGATACACATGCACTTGACATGATACACACGCACCTGACATGATACACATGCACCTGACATGATACACATGCACCTGACATGATACACACGCACCTGACATGATACACACGCACCTGACATGATACACACGCACCTGACATGATATACACGCACCAGCATGATACACATGTACCAGCAAGATACACATGCACTTGACATGATACACATGCACCTGACATGATACACATGCACTTGACATGATACACATGCAGCAGCATGATACACATGCAGCAGCATGATACACATGCAGCAGCATGATACACATGCACCTGACATGATACACATGTACTTGACATGATACACATGCACCTGACATGATACACATGCACTTGACATGATACATATGCATCAGCATGATACACATGCACCTGACATGATACACACGCACCTGACATGATACACACGCACCAGCATGATACACACGCACCTGACATGATACACACGCACCTGACATGATATACACGCACCAGCATGATACACATGCACCTGACATGATACACATGCACTTGACATGATACACATGCACCTGACATGATACACATGCACTTGATATTATACACATGCAGCAGCATGATACACATGCACCTGACATGATACACACGCACCTGACATGATACACACGCAAATGACATGATACACACGCACCTGACATGATATACACGCACCAGCATGATACACATGTAACAGCAAGATACACATGCACTTGACATGATACACACGCACCTGACATGATACACACGCACCAGCATGATACACACGCACCTGACATGATACACACGCACCTGACATGATATACACGCACCAGCATGATACACATGCACCTGACATGATACACATGCACTTGAAATGATACACATGCAGCAGCATGATACACATGCAGCAGCATGATACACATGCACCTGACGTGATACACATGCACTTGACATGATACACACGCACCTGACATGATATACACGCACCAGCATGATACCCATGCACCTGACATGATACACATGCACTTGACATGATACACATGCACCTGGCATGATACACATGCATTTGACATGATACACATGCAACAGCATGGTACACATGCACCTGACATGATACACATGCACTTGACATGATACACACGCACCTGACATGATACACATGCACCTGACATGATACACATGCACCTGACATGATACACACGCACCTGACATGATACACACGCACCTGACATGATACACACACACCTGACATGATACACACGCACCTGACATGATATACACGCACCAGCATGATACACATGTACCAGCAAGATACACATGCACTTGACATGATACACATGCACCTGACATGATACACATGCACTTGACATGATACACATGCAGCAGCATGATACACATGCAGCAGCATGATACACATGCAGCAGCATGATACACATGCACCTGACATGATACACATGAACTTGAAATGATACACATGCACCTGACATGATACACATGCACTTGACATGATACATATGCACCAGCATGATACACATGCACCTGACATGATACACACGCACCTGACATGATACACACGCACCAGCATGATACACACGCACCTGACATGATACACACGCACCTGACATGATATACACGCACCAGCATGATACACATGCACCTGACATGATACACATGCACTTGACATGATACACATGCACCTGACATGATACACACGCACCTGACATGATATACACGCACCAGCATGATACACACGCACCTGACATGATACACACGGACCTGAAATGATACACGCGCACCAGCATGATACACACGCACCTGACATGATACACACGCACCTGACATGATATACACGCACCAGCATGATACCCATGCACCTGACATGATACACATGCACTTGACATGATACACATGCACCTGGCATGATACACATGCATTTGACATGATACACATGCAACAGCATGGTACACATGCACCTGACATGATACACACGCACTTGACATGATACACACGCACCTGACATGATACACATGCACCTGACATGATACACATGCACCTGACATGATACACACGCACCTGACATGATACACACACACCTGACATGATACACACGCACCTGACATGATATACACGCACCAGCATGATACACATGTACCAGCAAGATACACATGCACTTGACATGATACACATGCACCTGACATGATACACATGCACTTGACATGATACACATGCAGCAGCATGATACACATGCAGCAGCATGATACACATGCAGCAGCATTATACACATGCACCTGACATGATACACATGCACCTGACATGATACACATGCACTTGACATGATACATATGCACCAGCATGATACACATGCACCTGACATGATACACATGCACCAGACATGATACACACGCACCAGCATGATACACACGCACCTGACATGATACACACGCACCTGACATGATATACACGCACCAGCATGATACACATGCACCTGACATGATACACATGCACTTGACATGATACACATGCACCTGACATGATACACATGCACTTGACATTATACACATGCAGCAGCATGATACACACGCACCTGACATGATACACACGCACCTGACATGATACACATGCACCAGCATGATACACACGCACCTGACATGATACACACGCACCTGACATGATATACACGCACCAGCATGATACACATGCACCTGACATGATACACACGCACCTGACATGATACACACGCACCTGACATGATACACACGCACCTGACATGATATACACGCACCAGCATGATACACCTGCCCCTGACATGATACACATGCACTTGACATGATACACATGCACCTGACATGATACACATGCACTTGACATGATACACATGCAGCAGCATGATACACATGCACCTGACATGATACACATGCACTTGACATGATAGACATGCACCTCACATCATACACATGCACTTGACATGATACGTATGCACCAGCATGATACACATGCACCTGACATGATACACACGCACCTGACATGATACACACGCACCCGACATGATATACACGCACCAGCATGATACACATGTACCAGCAAGATACACATGCACTTGACATTATACACATGCACCTGACATGATACACATGCAGTTGACATGATACACATGCAGCAGCATGATACACACGCAGCAGCATGATACACATGCAGCAGCATGATACACATGCACCTGACATGATACACATGCACTTGACATGATACACATGCACCTGACATGATACACATGCACTTGACATGATACACACCCACCAGCATGATACACACGCACCTGACATGATACACACGCACCTGACATGATACACACGCACCAGCATGATACAAATGCACCTGACATGATACACACGCACCTGACATGATATACACGCACCAGCATGATACACACGCACCTGACATGATACACACGGACCTGAAATGATACACGTGCACCAGCATGATACACACGCACCTGACATGATACACACGCACCTGACATGATATACACGCACCAGCATGATACCCATGCACCTGACATGATACACATGCACCTGACATGATACACACGCACCTGACATGATACACACGCACCTGACATGATACACACGCACCTGACATGATATACACGCACCAGCATGATACACATGTACCAGCAAGACACACATGCACTTGACATGATACACATGCACCTGACATGATACACATGCACTTGACATGATACACATGCAGCAGCATGATACACATGCAGCAGCATGATACACATGCAGCAGCATGATACACATGCACCTGACATGATACACATGTACTTGACATGATACACATGCACCTGACATGATACACATGCACTTGACATGATACATATGCATCAGCATGATACACATGCACCTGACATGATACACACGCACCTGACATGATACACACGCACCAGCATGATACACACGCACCTGACATGATACACACGCACCTGACATGATATACACGCACCAGCATGATACACATGCACCTGACATGATACACATGCACTTGACATGATACACATGCACCTGACATGATACACATGCACTTGACATTATACACATGCAGCAGCATGATACACATGCACCTGACATGATACACACGCACCTGACATGATACACACGCAAATGACATGATACAAACGCACCTGACATGATACACACGCACCTGACATGATATACACGCACCAGCATGATACACATGTAACAGCAAGATACACATGCACTTGACATGATACACACGCACCTGACATGATACACACGCACCAGCATGATACACACGCACCTGACATGATACACACGCACCTGACATGATATACACGCACCAGCATGATACACATGCACCTGACATGATACACATGCACTTGACATGATACACATGCAGCAGCATGATACACATGCAGCAGCATGATACACATGCACCTGACATGATACACATGCACTTGACATGATACACACGCACCTGACATGATATACACGCACCAGCATGATACCCATGCACCTGACATGATACACATGCACTTGACATGATACACATGCACCTGGCATGATACACATGCACTTGACATGATACACATGCACCTGACATGATACACACGCACCTGACATGATACACACGCACCTGACATGATACACACGAACCTGACATGATATACACGCACCAGCATGATACACCTGCCCCTGACATGATACACATGCACCTGACATGATACACATGCACCTGACATGATACACATGCACTTGACATGATACACATGCAGCAGCATGATACACATGCACCTGACATGATACACATGCACTTGACATGATAGACATGCACCTCACATCATACACATGCACTTGACATGATACGTATGCACCAGCATGATACACATGCACCTGACATGATACACACGCACCTGACATGATACACACGCACCCGACATGATATACACGCACCAGCATGATACACATGTACCAGCAAGATACACATGCACTTGACATTATACACATGCACCTGACATGATACACATGCAGTTGACATGATACACATGCAGCAGCATGATACACACGCAGCAGCATGATACACATGCAGCAGCATGATACACATGCACCTGACATGATACACATGCACTTGACATGATACACATGCACCTGACATGATACACATGCACTTGACATGATACACACCCACCAGCATGATACACACGCACCTGACATGATACACACGCACCTGACATGATACACACGCACCAGCATGATACAAATGCACCTGACATGATACACACGCACCTGACATGATATACACGCACCAGCATGATACACACGCACCTGACATGATACACACGGACCTGAAATGATACACGCGCACCAGCATGATACACACGCACCTGACATGATACACACGCACCTGACATGATATACACGCACCAGCATGATACCCATGCACCTGACATGATACACATGCACTTGACATGATACACATGCACCTGGCATGATACACATGCATTTGACATGATACACATGCAACAGCATGGTACACATGCACCTGACATGGTACACATGCACTTGACATGATACACACGCACCTGACATGATACACATGCACCTGACATGATACACATGCACCTGACATGATACACACGCACCTGACATGATACACACGCACCTGACATGATACACACGCACCTGACATGATATACACGCACCAGCATGATACACATGTACCAGCAAGATACACATGCACTTGACATGATACACATGCACCTGACATGATACACATGCACGTGACATGATACACATGCAGCAGCATGATACACATGCAGCAGCATGATACACATGCAGCAGCATGATACACATGCACCTGACATGATACGCATGTACTTGACATGATACACATGCACCTGACATGATACACATGCACTTGACATGATACATATGCATCAGCATGATACACATGCACCTGACATGATACACACGCACCTGACATGATACACACGCACCAGCATGATACACACGCACCTGACATGATACACACGCACCTGACATGATATACACGCACCAGCATGATACACATGCACCTGACATGATACACATGCACTTGACATGATACACATGCACCTGACATGATACACATGCACTTGACATTATACACATGCAGCAGCATGATACACATGCACCTGACATGATACACACGCACCTGACATGATACACACGCAAATGACATGATACACACGCACCTGACATGATACACACGCACCTGACATGATATACACGCACCAGCATGATACACATGTAACAGCAAGATACACATGCACTTGACATGATACACACGCACCTGACATGATACACACGCACCAGCATGATACACACGCACCTGACATGATACACACGCACCTGACATGATATACACGCACCAGCATGATACACATGCACCTGACATGATACACATGCACTTGACATGATACACATGCAGCAGCATGATACACATGCAGCAGCATGATACACATGCACCTGACATGATACACATGCACTTGACATGATACACACGCACCTGACATGATATACACGCACCAGCATGATACCCATGCACCTGACATGATACACATGCACTTGACATGATACACATGCACCTGGCATGATACACATGCATTTGACATGATACACATGCAACAGCATGGTACACATGCACCTGACATGATACACATGCACTTGACATGATACACACGCACCTGACATGATACACATGCACCTGACATGATACACATGCACCTGACATGATACACACGCACCTGACATGATACACACGCACCTGACATGATACACACACACCTGACATGATACACACGCACCTGACATGATATACACGCACCAGCATGATACACATGTACCAGCAAGATACACATGCACTTGACATGATACACATGCACCTGACATGATACACATGCACTTGACATGATACACATGCAGCAGCATGATACACATGCAGCAGCATGATACACATGCAGCAGCATGATACACATGCACCTGACATGATACACACGCACCTGACATGATATACACGCACCAGCATGATACACATGTTACAGCAAGATACACATGCACTTGACATGATACACATGCACCTGACATGATACACATGCACTTGACATGATACACATGCACCTGGCATGATACACATGCATTTGACATGATACACATGCAGCAGCATGGTACACATGCACCTGACATGATACACGTGCACTTGACTTGATACACATGCACCTGACATGATACACATGCACCTGACATGATACACATGCACTTGACATGATACACATGCAGCAGCATGATACACATGCAGCAGCATGATACACATGCACCTGACATGATACACATGAACTTGACATGATACACATGCACCTGACATGATACACATGCACTTGACATGATACATATGCACCAGCATGATACACATGCACCTGACATGATACACATGCACTTGACATGATACATATGCACCAGCATGATATACATGCACCTGACATGATACACACGCACCTGACATGATACACACGCACCAGCATGATACACATGCACCTGACATGATACACATGCACCTGACATGATAAACACGCACCAGCATGATACACATGCACCTGACATGATACACATGCACTTGACATGATACACATGCACCTGACATGATACACATGCACTTGACATGATACAGATGCAGCAGCATGATACACATGCACCTGACATTATCCACATGCACCTGACATGATACACATGCACCTGACATGATCCACACGCACCTGACATGATACACACGCACCTGACATGATACACACGCACCTGACATGATACACACGCACCTGAAATGATATACACGCACCAGCATGATACACATGTACCAGCAAGATACACATGCACTTGACATGATACACATGCACCTGGCATGATACACATGCATTTGACATGATACACATGCAACAGCATGGTACAGATGCACCTGACATGATACACACGCACCTGACATGATACACACGCACCTGACATGATACACATGCACCTGACATGATACACATGCACCTGACATGATACACACGCACCTGACATGATACACACGCACCTGACATGATACACACACACCTGACATGATACACACGCACCTGACATGATATACACGCACCAGCATGATACACATGTACCAGCAAGATACACATGCACTTGACATGATACACATGCACCTGACATGATACACATGCACTTGACATGATACACATGCAGCAGCATGATACACATGCAGCAGCATGATACACATGCAGCAGCATTATACACATGCACCTGACATGATACACATGCACCTGACATGATACACATGCACTTGACATGATACATATGCACCAGCATGATACACATGCACCTGACATGATACACACGCACCTGACATGATACACACGCACCAGCATGATACACACGCACCTGACTTGATACACACGCACCTGACATGATATACACGCACCAGCATGATACACATGCACCTGACATGATACACATGCACTTGACATGATACACATGCACCTGACATGATACACATGCACTTGACATTATACACATGCAGCAGCATGATACACATGCACCTGACATGATACACACGCACCTGACATGATACACACGCACCAGCATGATACACACGCACCTGACATGATACACACGCACCTGACATGATACACATGCACTTGACATGATACACATGCAGCAGCATGATACACACGCACCAGCATGATACACATGCACCTGACATGATACACATGCACTTGACATGATACACATGCAGCAGCATGATACACATGCAGCAGCATGATACACATGCACCTGAAATGATACACATGCACTTGACATGATACACACGCACCTGACATGATACACACGCACCAGCATGATACACATGCACCTGACATGATACACACGCACCTGACTTGATATACACGCACCAGCATGATACACATGCACCTGACATGATACACACGCACCTGACTTGATATACACACACCAGCATGATACACATGCACCTGACATGATACACACGCACCTGACATGATACACATGCACCAGCATGATACACATGCACCTGACATGATACACATGCACTTGACATTATACACATGCAGCAGCATGATACACATGCACCTAACATGATACACATGCACTTGACATGATACACATGCACCTGACATGATACACATGCACTTGACATGATACATATGCACCAGCATGATACACATGCACCTGACATGATACACACGCACCTGACATGATACACACGCACCAGCATGATACACACGCACCTGACATGATACACACGCACCTGACATGATATACACGCACCAGCATGATACACATGTACCAGCAAGATACACATGCACTTGACATGATACACATGCACCTGACATGATACACATGCACTTGACATGATACACATGCAGCAGCATGATACACATGCACCTGACATGATACACATGCACTTGACATGATACATATGCACCAGCATGATACACATGCACCTGACATGATACACATGCACCTGACATGATACACACGCACCAGCATGATACACACGCACCTGACATGATACACACGCACCTGACATGATATACACGCACCAGCATGATACACATGCACCTGACATGATACACATGCACTTGACATGATACACATGCACCTGACATGATACACATGCACTTGACATTATACACATGCAGCAGCATGATACACACGCACCTGACATGATACACACGCACCTGACATGATACACATGCACCAGCATGATACACACGCACCTGACATGATACACACGCACCTGACATGATATACACGCACCAGCATGATACACATGCACCTGACATGATACACACGCACCTGACATGATACACACGCACCTGACATGATACACACGCACCTGACATGATATACACGCACCAGCATGATACACCTGCCCCTGACATGATACACATGCACTTGACATGATACACATGCACCTGACATGATACACATGCACTTGACATGATACACATGCAGCAGCATGATACACATGCACCTGACATGATACACATGCACTTGACATGATAGACATGCACCTCACATCATACACATGCACTTGACATGATACGTATGCACCAGCATGATACACATTCACCTGACATGATACACACGCACCTGACATGATACACACGCACCCGACATGATATACACGCACCAGCATGATACACATGTACCAGCAAGATACACATGAACTTGACATTATACACATGCACCTGACATGATACACATGCAGTTGACATGATACACATGCAGCAGCATGATACACACGCAGCAGCATGATACACATGCAGCAGCATGATACACATGCACCTGACATGATACACATGCACTTGACATGATACACATGCACCTGACATGATACACATGCACTTGACATGATACACACCCACCAGCATGATACACACGCACCTGACATGATACACACGCACCTGACATGATACACACGCACCAGCATGATACAAATGCACCTGACATGATACACACGCACCTGACATGATATACACGCACCAGCATGATACACACGCACCTGACATGATACACACGGACCTGAAATGATACACGCGCACCAGCATGATACACACGCACCTGACATGATACACACGCACCTGACATGATATACACGCACCAGCATGATACCCATGCACCTGACATGATACACATGCACTTGACATGATACACATGCACCTGGCATGATACACATGCATTTGACATGATACACATGCAACAGCATGGTACACATGCACCTGACATGATTCACATGCACTTGACATGATACACACGCACCTGACATGATACACATGCACCTGACATGATACACATGCACCTGACATGATACACACGCACCTGACATGATACACACGCACCTGACATGATACACACGCACCTGACATGATATACACGCACCAGCATGATACACATGTACCAGCAAGATACACATGCACTTGACATGATACACATGCACCTGACATGATACACATGCACTTGACATGATACACATGCAGCAGCATGATACACATGCACTTGACATGATACATATGCACCAGCATGATACACATGCACCTGACATGATACACACGCACCTGACATGATACACACGCACCAGCATGATACACACGCACCTGACATGATACACACGCACCTGACATGATATACACGCACCAGCATGATACACATGCACCTGACATGATACACATGCACTTGACATGATACACATGCACCTGACATGATACACACGCACCTGACATGATATACACGCACCAGCATGATACACACGCACCTGACATGATACACACGGACCTGAAATGATACACGCGCACCAGCATGATACACACGCACCTGACATGATACACACGCACCTGACATGATATACACGCACCAGCATGATACCCATGCACCTGACATGATACACATGCACTTGACATGATACACATGCACCTGGCATGATACACATGCATTTGACATGATACACATGCAACAGCATGGTACACATGCACCTGACATGATACACATGCACTTGACATGATACACACGCACCTGACATGATACACATGCACCTGACATGATACACATGCACCTGACATGATACACACGCACCTGACATGATACACACGCACCTGACATGATACACACACACCTGACATGATACACACGCACCTGACATGATATACACGCACCAGCATGATACACATGTATCAGCAAGATACACATGCACTTGACATGATACACATGCACCTGACATGATACACATGCACTTGACATGATACACATGCAGCAGCATGATACACATGCAGCAGCATGATACACATGCAGCAGCATTATACACATGCACCTGACATGATACACATGCACCTGACATGATACACATGCACTTGACATGATACATATGCACCAGCATGATACACATGCACCTGACATGATACACACGCACCTGACATGATACACACGCACCAGCATGATACACACGCACCTGACTTGATACACACGCACCTGACATGATATACACGCACCAGCATGATACACATGCACCTGACATGATACACATGCACTTGACATGATACACATGCACCTGACATGATACACATGCACTTGACATTATACACATGCAGCAGCATGATACACATGCACCTGACATGATACACACGCACCTGACATGATACACACGCAAATGAAATGATACACACGCACCTGACATGATACACACGCACCTGACATGATATACACGCACCAGCATGATACACATGTACCAGCAAGATACACATGCACTTGACATGATACACACGCACCTGACATGATACACACGCACCAGCATGATACACACGCACCTGACATGATACACACGCACCTGACATGATATACACGCACCAGCATGATACACATGCACCTGACATGATACACATGCACTTGACATGATACACATGCAGCAGCATGATACACATGCAGCAGCATGATACACATGCACCTGACATGATACACATGCACTTGACATGATACACACGCACCTGACATGATATACACGCACCAGCATGATACCCATGCACCTGACATGATACACATGCACTTGACATGATACACATGCACCTGTCATGATACACATGCATTTGACATGATACACATGCAACAGCATGGTACACATGCACCTGACATGATACACATGCACTTGACATGATACACATGCACCTGACATGATACACATGCACTTGACATGATACATATGCACCAGCATGATACACATGCACCTGACATGATACACACGCACCTGACATGATACACACGCACCAGCATGATACACACGCACCTGACATGATACACGCACCTGACATGATATACACGCACCAGCATGATACACATGCACCTGACATGATACACATGCACTTGACATGATACACATGCACCTGACATGATACACATGCACTTGACATTATACACATGCAGCAGCATGATACACATGCACCTGACATGATACACACGCACCTGACATGATACACACGCACCTGACATGATACACACGCACCTGACATGATACACACGCACCTGACATGATATACACGCACCAGCATGATACACATGTTACAGCAAGATACACATGCACTTGACATGATACACATGCACCTGACATGATACACATGCACTTGACATGATACACATGCACCTGGCATGATACACATGCATTTGACATGATACACATGCAGCAGCATGGTACACATGCACCTGACATGATACACGTGCACTTGACTTGATACACATGCACCTGACATGATACACATGCACCTGACATGATACACATGCACTTGACATGATACACATGCAGCAGCATGATACACATGCACCTGACATGATACACATGCACCTGACATGATACACATGAACTTGACATGATACACATGCACCTGACATGATACACATGCACTTGACATGATACATATGCACCAGCATGATACACATGCACCTGACATGATACACATGCACTTGACATGATACATATGCACCAGCATGATATACATGCACCTGACATGATACACACGCACCTGACATGATACACACGCACCAGCATGATACACATGCACCTGACATGATACACATGCACCTGACATGATAAACACGCACCAGCATGATACACATGCACCTGACATGATACACATGCACTTGACATGATACACATGCACCTGACATGATACACATGCACTTGACATGATACAGATGCAGCAGCATGATACACATGCACCTGACATTATCCACATGCACCTGACATGATACACATGCACCTGACATGATCCACACGCACCTGACATGATACACATGCACCTGACATGATACACATGCAGTTGACATGATACACATGCAGCAGCATGATACACACGCAGCAGCATGATACACATGCAGCAGCATGATACACATGCACCTGACATGATACACATGCACTTGACATGATACACATGCACCTGACATGATACACATGCAATTGACATGATACACACCCACCAGCATGATACACACGCACCTGACATGATACACACGAACCTGACATGATACACACGCACCAGCATGATACAAATGCACCTGACATGATACACACGCACCTGACATGATATACACGCACCAGCATGATACACACGCACCTGACATGATACACACGGACCTGAAATGATACACGCGCACCAGCATGATACACACGCACCTGACATGATACACACGCACCTGACATGATATACACGCACCAGCATGATACCCATGCACCTGACATGATACACATGCACTTGACATGATACACATGCACCTGGCATGATACACATGCATTTGACATGATACATATGCAACAGCATGGTACACATGCACCTGACATGATACACATGCACTTGACATGATACACACGCACCTGACATGATACACATGCACCTGACATGATACACATGCACCTGACATGATACACACGCACCTGACATGATACACACGCACCTGACATGATACACACGCACCTGACATGATATACACGCACCAGCATGATACACATGTACCAGCAAGATACACATGCACTTGACATGATACACATGCACCTGACATGATACACATGCACTTGACATGATACACATGCAGCAGCATGATACACATTCAGCAGCATGATACACATGCAGCAGCATGATACACATGCACCTGACATGATACACATGTACTTGACATGATACACATGCACCTGACATGATACACATGCACTTGACATGATACATATGCATCAGCATGATACACATGCACCTGACATGATACACACGCACCTGACATGATACACACGCACCAGCATGATACACACGCACCTGACATGATACACACGCACCTGACATGATATACACGCACCAGCATGATACACATGCACCTGACATGATACACATGCACTTGACATGATACACATGCACCTGACATGATACACATGCACTTGACATTATACACATGCAGCAGCATGATACACATGCACCTGACATGATACACACGCACCTGACATGATACACACGCAAATGACATGATACACACGCACCTGACATGATACACACGCACCTGACATGATATACACGCACCAGCATGATACACATGTAACAGCAAGATACACATGCACTTGACATGATACACACGCACCTGACATGATACACACGCACCAGCATGATACACACGCACCTGACATGATACACACGCACCTGACATGATATACACGCACCAGCATGATACACATGCACCTGACATGATACACATGCACTTGACATGATACACATGCAGCAGCATGATACACATGCAGCAGCATGATACACATGCACCTGACATGATACACATGCACTTGACATGATACACACGCACCTGACATGATATACACGCACCAGCATGATACCCATGCACCTGACATGATACACATGCACTTGACATGATACACATGCACCTGGCATGATACACATGCATTTGACATGATACACATGCAACAGCATGGTACACATGCACCTGACATGATACACATGCACTTGACATGATACACACGCACCTGACATGATACACATGCACCTGACATGATACACATGCACCTGACATGATACACACGCACCTGACATGATACACACGCACCTGACATGATACACACACACCTGACATGATACACACGCACCTGACATGATATACACGCACCAGCATGATACACATGTACCAGCAAGATACACATGCACTTGACATGATACACATGCACCTGACATGATACACATGCACTTGACATGATACACATGCAGCAGCATGATACACATGCAGCAGCATGATACACATGCAGCAGCATGATACACATGCACCTGACATGATACACATGAACTTGAAATGATACACATGCACCTGACATGATACACATGCACTTGACATGATACATATGCACCAGCATGATACACATGCACCTGACATGATACACACGCACCTGACATGATACACACGCACCAGCATGATACACACGCACCTGAAATGATACACACGCACCTGACATGATATACACGCACCAGCATGATACACATGCACCTGACATGATACACATGCACTTGACATGATACACATGCACCTGACATGATACACACGCACCTGACATGATATACACGCACCAGCATGATACACACGCACCTGACATGATACACACGGACCTGAAATGATACACGCGCACCAGCATGATACACACGCACCTGACATGATACACACGCACCTGACATGATATACACGCACCAGCATGATACCCATGCACCTGACATGATACACATGCACTTGACATGATACACATGCACCTGGCATGATACACATGCATTTGACATGATACACATGCAACAGCATGGTACACATGCACCTGACATGATACACATGCACTTGACATGATACACATGCAGCAGCATGATACACATGCAGCAGCATGATACACATGCAGCAGCATTATACACATGCACCTGACATGATACACATGCACCTGACATGATACACATGCACTTGACATGATACATATTCACCAGCATGATACACATGCACCTGACATGATACACACGCACCTGACATGATACACACGCACCAGCATGATACACACGCACCTGACTTGATACACACGCACCTGACATGATATACACGCACCAGCATGATACACATGCACCTGACATGATACACATGCACTTGACATGATACACATGCACCTGACATGATACACATGCACTTGACATTATACACATGCAGCAGCATGATACACATGCACCTGACATGATACACACGCACCTGACATGATACACACGCAAATGACATGATACACACGCACCTGACATGATACACACGCACCTGACATGATATACACGCACCAGCATGATACACATGTAACAGCAAGATACACATGCACTTGACATGATACACACGCACCTGACATGATACACACGCACCAGCATGATACACACGCACCTGACATGATACACACGCACCTGACATGATATACACGCACCAGCATGATACACATGCACCTGACATGATACACATGCACTTGACATGATACACATGCAGCAGCATGATACACATGCAGCAGCATGATACACATGCACCTGACATGATACACATGCACTTGACATGATACACACGCACCTGACATGATATACACGCACCAGCATGATACCCATGCACCTGACATGATACACATGCACTTGACATGATACACATGCACCTGGCATGATACACATGCATTTGACATGATACACATGCAACAGCATGGTACACATGCACCTGACATGATACACATGCACTTGACATGATACACACGCACCTGACATGATACACATGCACCTGACATGATACACATGCACCTGACATGATACACACGCACCTGACATGATACACACGCACCTGACATGATACACACACACCTGACATGATACACACGCACCTGACATGATATACACGCACCAGCATGATACACATGTACCAGCAAGATACACATGCACTTGACATGATACACATGCACCTGACATGATACACATGCACTTGACATGATACACATGCAGCAGCATGATACACATGCAGCAGCATGATACACATGCAGCAGCATGATACACATGCACCTGACATGATACACATGAACTTGAAATGATACACATGCACCTGACATGATACACATGCACTTGACATGATACATATGCACCAGCATGATACACATGCACCTGACATGATACACACGCACCTGACATGATACACACGCACCAGCATGATACACACGCACCTGAAATGATACACACGCACCTGACATGATATACACGCACCAGCATGATACACATGCACCTGACATGATACACATGCACTTGACATGATACACATGCACCTGACATGATACACACGCACCTGACATGATATACACGCACCAGCATGATACACACGCACCTGACATGATACACACGGACCTGAAATGATACACGCGCACCAGCATGATACACACGCACCTGACATGATACACACGCACCTGACATGATATACACGCACCAGCATGATACCCATGCACCTGACATGATACACATGCACTTGACATGATACACATGCACCTGGCATGATACACATGCATTTGACATGATACACATGCAACAGCATGGTACACATGCACCTGACATGATACACATGCACTTGACATGATACACATGCAGCAGCATGATACACATGCAGCAGCATGATACACATGCAGCAGCATTATACACATGCACCTGACATGATACACATGCACCTGACATGATACACATGCACTTGACATGATACATATGCACCAGCATGATACACATGCACCTGACATGATACACACGCACCTGACATGATACACACGCACCAGCATGATACACACGCACCTGACTTGATACACACGCACCTGACATGATATACACGCACCAGCATGATACACATGCACCTGACATGATACACATGCACTTGACATGATACACATGCACCTGACATGATACACATGCACTTGACATTATACACATGCAGCAGCATGATACACATGCACCTGACATGATACACACGCACCTGACATGATACACACGCACCTGACATGATATACACGCACCAGCATGATACCCATGCACCTGACATGATACACATGCACTTGACATGATACACATGCACCTGGCATGATACACATGCATTTGACATGATACACATGCAACAGCATGGTACACATGCACCTGACATGATACACATGCACTTGACATGATACACACGCACCTGACATGATACACATGCACCTGACATGATACACATGCACCTGACATGATACACACGCACATGACATGATACACACGCACCTGACATGATACACACACACCTGACATGATACACACGCACCTGACATGATATACACGCACCAGCATGATACACATGTACCAGCAAGATACACATGCACTTGACATGATACACATGCACCTGACATGATACACATGCACTTGACATGATACACATGCAGCAGCATGATACACATGCAGCAGCATGATACACATGCAGCAGCATGATACACATGCACCTGACATGATACACATGCACTTGACATGATACAGATGCAGCAGCATGATACACATGCACCTGACATTATCCACATGCACCTGACATGATACACATGCACCTGACATGATCCACACGCACCTGACATGATCCACACGCACCTGACATGATACACACGCACCTGACATGATACACACGCACCTGAAATGATATACACGCACCAGCATGATACACATGTACCATCAAGATACACATGCACCTGGCATGATACACACGCAACTGACATGATATACACGCACCAGCATGATACACACGCACCTGACATGATACACACGCACCTGAAGTGATACACACGCACCAGCATGATACACACGCACCTGACATGATACACACGCACCTGACATGATATACACGCACCAGCATGATACCCATGCACCTGACATGATACACATGCACTTGACATGATACATATGCACCTGGCATGATACACATGCACCTGACATGATACAGATGCACTTGACATGATACACATGCACCTGACATGATACACATGCACTTGACATGATACACATGCAGCAGCATGATACACATGCAGCAGCATGATACACATGCACCTGACATGATACACATGCACTTGACATGATACACATGCACCTGACATGATACACATGCACTTGACATGATACATATGCACCAGCATGATACACATGCACCTGACATGATACACATGCACTTGACATGATACATATGCACCAGCATGATACACATGCACCTGACATGATACACATGCACTTGACATGATACATATGCACCAGCATGATACACATGCACCTGACATGATACACATGCACTTGACATGATACACATGCACCTGACATGATACACATGCACTTGACATGATACAGATGCAGCAGCATGATACACATGCACCTGACATTATCCACATGCACCTGACATGATACACATGCACCTGACATGATCCACACGCACCTGACATGATCCACACGCACCTGACATGATACACACGCACCTGACATGATACACACGCACCTGAAATGATATACACGCACCAGCATGATACACATGTACCAGCAAGATACACATGCACTTGACATGATACACATGCACCTGACATGATACACATGCACTTGACATGATACACATGCACCTGGCATGATACACACGCAACTGACATGATATACACGCACCAGCATGATACACATGCACCTGACATGATACACATGCACTTGACATGATACACATGCACCTGACATGATACACACGCACCTGACATGATATACACGCACCAGCATGATACACACGCACCTGACATGATACACACGGACCTGAAATGATACACGCGCACCAGCATGATACACACGCACCTGACATGATACACACGCACCTGACATGATATACACGCACCAGCATGATACCCATGCACCTGACATGATACACATGCACTTGACATGATACACATGCACCTGGCATGATACACATGCATTTGACATGATACACATGCAACAGCATGGTACACATGCACCTGACATGATACACATGCACTTGACATGATACACATGCAGCAGCATGATACACATGCAGCAGCATGATACACATGCAGCAGCATTATACACATGCACCTGACATGATACACATGCACCTGACATGATACACATGCACTTGACATGATACATATGCACCAGCATGATACACATGCACCTGACATGATACACACGCACCTGACATGATACACACGCACCAGCATGATACACACGCACCTGACTTGATACACACGCACCTGACATGATATACACGCACCAGCATGATACACATGCACCTGACATGATACACATGCACTTGACATGATACACATGCACCTGACATGATACACATGCACTTGACATTATACACATGCAGCAGCATGATACACATGCACCTGACATGATACACACGCACCTGACATGATACACACGCAAATGACATGATACACACGCACCTGACATGATACACACGCACCTGACATGATATACACGCACCAGCATGATACACATGTAACAGCAAGATACACATGCACTTGACATGATACACACGCACCTGACATGATACACACGCACCAGCATGATACACACGCACCTGACATGATACACACGCACCTGACATGATATACACGCACCAGCATGATACACATGCACCTGACATGATACACATGCACTTGACATGATACACATGCAGCAGCATGATACACATGCAGCAGCATGATACACATGCACCTGACATGATACACATGCACTTGACATGATACACACGCACCTGACATGATATACACGCACCAGCATGATACCCATGCACCTGACATGATACACATGCACTTGACATGATACACATGCACCTGGCATGATACACATGCATTTGACATGATACACATGCAACAGCATGGTACACATGCACCTGACATGATACACATGCACTTGACATGATACACACGCACCTGACATGATACACATGCACCTGACATGATACACATGCACCTGACATGATACACACGCACCTGACATGATACACACGCACCTGACATGATACACACACACCTGACATGATACACACGCACCTGACATGATATA
>NW_024544957.1:0-84166 GCF_018167655.1 Microtus oregoni
AGCACCGAGCACCCCGAGCACTGAGCACCCAGCACCCTGAGTACTGAGCACCAAGCACCCCCAGCACTGAGCACCCAGAACACTGAGTACTGAGCTCCGAGCACCCCGAGCACTGAGCACCCAGCGCCCCGAGCACTGAGCACCCAGCACCCTGAGCACTGAGCACCCATCACCCTGAGCATTGAGCACCCAGCACACCGAGCACTGCGAACCCAGCACCCTGAGTACTGAGCACCCAGCACCCTGAGCACTGAGCACCCAGCACCCTGAGCACTGAGCACCCAGCACCCTGAGCACTGAGCACCCAGCACCCTGAGTAGTGAGCACCCAACGTACTGAGCACCGAGCACCCCGAGCACTGAGCACCCAGCACCCTGAGTACTCAGCACCCAGCACCCCGAGCACTGAGCACCCAGCACCCTGAGTACTGAGCTCCGAGCACCCCGAGCACTGAGCACCCAGCGCCCCAAGCACTGAGCACCCAGCACCCTGAGTACTGAGCACCCAGCACCCTGAGCACTGAGCAACCAGCACCCTGAGCACTGAGCACCCAGCACCCTGAGCACTGAGCACCCAGCACCCTGAGTACTGAGCTCCGAGCACCCCGAGCACTGAGCACCCAGCGCCCCGAGCACTGAGCACCCAGCACCCTGAGTACTGAGCACCCAGCACCCTGAGCACTGAGCAACCAGCACCCTGAGTACTGAGCACCCAGCACCCTGAGTACTGAGCACCCAGCACGCCGAGCACTGAGTACCCAGCACCCTGAGCACTGAGCACCCAGCACCCTGAGCACTGAGCACCCAGCACCCTTAGCACTGAGCACCCAGCACCCTGAGCACTGATCACCCAGCACCCTGAGTACTGAGCACTGTGCACCCAGCACCAAGAGCACTGAGCACCCAGCACCCTGAGTACTGAGCACTGAGCACCCAGCACACCGAGCACTGAGCACCCAGCACTCTGAGCACTGAGCACCCAGCACCCGAGCACTGATCACCCAGCACCCTGAGTACTGAGCACCCAGCACCCTGAGTACTGAGCACCCAGCACCCCGAGTACTGAGCACCCAGCACCCTGAGCACTGAGCACCCAGCACCCTGAGCACTGAGCACCCAGCACCATGAGCACTGCGCACCCAGCACCCTGAGTACTGAGCACCCAGCACCCTGAGCACTGAGCACCCAGCACCCTGAGCACTGAGCACCCAGCACCCTGAGCACTGAGCACCCAGCACCCTGAGTAGTGAGCACCCAACGTACTGAGCACCGAGCACCCCGAGCACTGAGCACCCAGCACCCTGAGTACTGAGCACCGAGCACCCCCAGCACTGAGCACCCAGCACACTGAGTACTGAGCTCCGAGCACCCCGAGCACTGAGCACCCAGCGCCCCGAGCACTGAGCACCCAGCACCCTGAGCACTGAGCACCCAGCACCCTGAGCACTGAGCACCCAGCACACCGAGCACTGCGCACCCAGCACCCTGAGTACTGAGCACCCAGCACCCTGAGCACTGAGCACCCAGCACCCTGAGCACTGAGCACCCAGCACCCTGAGCACTGAGCACCCAGCACCCTGAGTAGTGAGCACCCAACGTACTGAGCACCGAGCACCCCGATCACTGAGCACCCAGCACCCTGAGTACTCAGCACCCAGCACCCCGAGCACTGAGCACTGAGCACCCTGAGTACTGAGCTCCGAGCACCCCGAGCACTGAGCACCCAGCGCCCCGAGCACTGAGCACCCAGCACCCTGAGTACTGAGCACCCAGCACCCTGAGCACTGAGCAACCAGCACCCTGAGCACTGAGCACCCAGCACCCTGAGTACTGAGCACCGAGCACCCTGAGCACTGAGCACCGAGCACCCAGAGCACTCAGCACCCAGCACCCTGAGGACTGAGCACCCAGCACCCCGAGCACTGAGCACCCAGCACCCTGAGCACTGAGCACCCTGAGTACTGAGCACAGAGCACCCTGAGTACTGAGCACTGAGCACCCTGAGTACTGAGCACCCAGCACCCCGAGTACTGAGCACCCAGCACCCCGAGCACTGAGTACCCAGCACCCTGAGCACTGAGCACCCAGCACCCTGAGCACTGAGCACCCAGCACCCTGAGCACTGAGCACCCAACACCTTGAGCACTGAGCACCCAGCACCCTGAGTACTGAGCACTGTGCACCCAGCACCAAGAGCACTGAGCACCCAGCACCCTGAGTACTGAGCACTGAGCACCCAGCACCCCGAGCACTGAGCACCCAGCACCCTGAGAACTGAGCACCCAGCACCCTGAGCAATGATCACCCTGAGTACTGAGCACCCAGCACCTTGAGCACTGTGCACAGAGCACCCCGAGCACTGAGCACCCAGCACCCGGAGTACTGAGCACCGAGCACCCTGAGTACTAAGCACCGAGCACCCTGAGTACTGATTACCCAGCACCCTGAGCACTGAACACACAGCACCCTGAGTTCTGAGCACCCCGAGCACTGAGCACTCAGCACCCTGAGTACTGAGCACCGAGCACCCCGAGCACTGAGCACCCAGCACCCCGAGCACTGAGCACCCAGCACCCTGAGAACTGAGCACCCAGCACCCTGAGTACTGAGCACCCAGCACCCTGAGTACTGAGCACCCAGCACCCTGAGCACTGGACACCCAGCACCCTGAGCACTGAGCACCCAGAACCCTGAGTACTGAGCACCCAGCACCCCGAGTACTAAGCACCGAGCACCCTGAGCACTGAGCACCCAGCACCCTGAGCACTGAGCACCCAGCACCCTGAGTACTGAGCACCCAGCACCCCGAGCACTGAGCACCCAGCACCCTGAGTACTGAGCACCCAGCACCCTGAGCACTGAGCACCGAGCACCCTGAGCACTGAGCACCCAGCACCCTGAGCACTGAGCACCCAGCACCCTGAGCACTGAGCACCCAGCACCCTGAGCACTGAGCACCCAGCACCCTGAGTACTGAGCACTGAGCACCCAGCACCCCGAGCACTGAGCCCCCAGCACCCTGAGTACTGAGCACTGAGCACCCAGCACCCCAAGCACTTAGCACCCAGCACCCTGAGCACTGAGCACCCAGCACCCGAGTACTGAGCACCCAGCACCCGGAGTACTGAGCACCCAGCTCCCTGAGTACTGAGCACCCAGCACCCTGAGGACTGAGCACCGAGCACCCCGAGTACTGAGCACCCAGCAGCCTGATCACTGAGCACCCTTAGTACTGAGCACTGAGCACCCTGAGTACTGAGCACTGAGCACCCTGAGTACTGGGCACGAAGCACCCTGAGAACTGAGCACCCAGCACCCTGAGCAATGATCACCCTGAGTACTGAGCACCCAGCACCTTGAGCACTGAGCACAGAGCACCCCGAGCACTGAGCACCCAGCACCCGGAGTACTGAGCACCCAGCACCCTGAGCACTGATCACCCAGCACCCTGAGTACTGAGCACTGTGCACCCAGCACCAAGAGCACTGAGCACCCAGCACCCTGAGTACTGAGCACTGAGCACCCAGCACACCGAGCACTGAGCACCCAGCACTCTGAACACTGAGCACCCAGCACCCGAGCACTGATCACCCAGCACCCTGAGTACTGAGCACCCAGCACCCTGAGTACTGAGCACCCAGCACCCCGAGTACTGAGCACCCAGCACCCTGAGCACTGAGCACCCAGCACCCTGAGCACTGAGCAAACAGCACCCCGAGCACTGCGCACCCAGCACCCTGAGTACTGAGCACCCAGCACCCTGAGCACTGAGCACCCAGCACCCTGAGCACTGAGCACCCAGCACCCTGAGCACTGAGCACCCAGCACCCTGAGTAGTGAGCACCCAACGTACTGAGCACCAAGCACCCCGAGCACTGAGCACCCAGCACCCTGAGTACTGAGCACCGAGCACCCCCAGCACTGAGCACCCAGCACACTGAGTACTGAGCTCCGAGCACCCCGAGCACTGAGCACCCAGCGCCCCGAGCACTGAGCACCCAGCACCCTGAGCACTGAGCACCCAGCACCCTGAGCACTGAGCACCCAGCACACCGAGCACTGCGCACCCAGCACCCTGAGTACTGAGCACCCAGCACCCTGAGCACTGAGCACCCAGCACCCTGAGCACTGAGCACCCAGCACCCTGAGCACTGAGCACCCAGCACCCTGAGTAGTGAGCACCCAACGTACTGAGCACCGAGCACCCCGATCACTGAGCACCCAGCACCCTGAGTACTCAGCACCCAGCACCCCGAGCACTGAGCACTGAGCACCCTGAGTACTGAGCTCCGAGCACCCCGAGCACTGAGCACCCAGCGCCCCGAGCACTGAGCACCCAGCACCCTGAGTACTGAGCACCCAGCACCCTGAGCACTGAGCAACCAGCACCCTGAGCACTGAGCACCCAGCACCCTGAGCACTGAGCACCCAGCACCATGAGCACTGCGCACCCAGCACCCTGAGTACTGAGCACCGAGCACCCTGAGCACTGAGCACCGAGCACCCAGAGCACTCAGCACCCAGCACCCTGAGGACTGAGCACCCAGCACCCCGAGCACTGAGCACCCAGCACCCTGAGCACTGAGCACCCTGAGTACTGAGCACAGAGCACCCTGAGTACTGAGCACTGAGCACCCTGAGTACTGAGCACCCAGCACCCCGAGTACTGAGCACCCAGCACCCCGAGCACTGAGTACCCAGCACCCTGAGCACTGAGCACCCAGCACCCTGAGCACTGAGCACCCAGCACCCTGAGCACTGAGCACCCAACACCTTGAGCACTGAGCACCCAGCACCCTGAGTACTGAGCACTGTGCACCCAGCACCAAGAGCACTGAGCACCCAGCACCCTGAGTACTGAGCACTGAGCACCCAGCACCCCGAGCACTGAGCACCCAGCACCCTGAGAACTGAGCACCCAGCACCCTGAGCAATGATCACCCTGAGTACTGAGCACCCAGCACCTTGAGCACTGTGCACAGAGCACCCCGAGCACTGAGCACCCAGCACCCGGAGTACTGAGCACCGAGCACCCTGAGTACTAAGCACCGAGCACCCTGAGTACTGATTACCCAGCACCCTGAGCACTGAACACACAGCACCCTGAGTTCTGAGCACCCCGAGCACTGAGCACTCAGCACCCTCAGTACTGAGCACCGAGCACCCCGAGCACTGAGCACCCAGCACCCCGAGCACTGAGCACCCAGCACCCTGAGAACTGAGCACCCAGCACCCTGAGTACTGAGCACCCAGCACCCTGAGTACTGAGCACCCAGCACCCTGAGCACTGGACACCCAGCACCCTGAGCACTGAGCACCCAGAACCCTGAGTACTGAGCACCCAGCACCCCGAGTACTAAGCACCGAGCACCCTGAGCACTGAGCACCCAGCACCCTGAGCACTGAGCACCCAGCACCCTGAGTACTGAGCACCCAGCACCCCGAGCACTGAGCACCCAGCACCCTGAGTACTGAGCACCCAGCACCCTGAGCACTGAGCACCGAGCACCCTGAGCACTGAGCACCCAGCACCCTGAGCACTGAGCACCCAGCACCCTGAGCACTGAGCACCCAGCACCCTGAGCACTGAGCACCCAGCACCCTGAGTACTGAGCACTGAGCACCCAGCACCCCGAGCACTGAGCCCCCAGCACCCTGAGTACTGAGCACTGAGCACCCAGCACCCCAAGCACTTAGCACCCAGCACCCTGAGCACTGAGCACCCAGCACCCGAGTACTGAGCACCCAGCACCCGGAGTACTGAGCACCCAGCTCCCTGAGTACTGAGCACCCAGCACCCTGAGGACTGAGCACCGAGCACCCCGAGTACTGAGCACCCAGCAGCCTGATCACTGAGCACCCTTAGTACTGAGCACTGAGCACCCTGAGTACTGAGCACTGAGCATCCTGAGTACTGGGCACGAAGCACCCTGAGAACTGAGCACCCAGCACCCTGAGCAATGATCACCCTGAGTACTGAGCACCCAGCACCTTGAGCACTGAGCACAGAGCACCCCGAGCACTGAGCACCCAGCACCCGGAGTACTGAGCTCCCAGCACCCTGAGTACTAAGCACCGTGCACCCTGAGAACTGAGTACCCAGCACCCTGAGCACTGAACACACAGCAAACTGAGTACTGAGCACCCCGAGCACTGAGCACCCAGCACCCTGAGTACTGAGCACCGAGCACACCGAGCACTGAGCACCCAGCACCCCGAGCACTGAGCACCAAGCACCCTGAGAACTGAGCACTGAGCACCCTGAGTACTGAGCACCCAGCACCCTGAGTACTGAGCACCCAGCACCCCGAGCACTGAGTACCCAGCACCCTGAGCACTGAGCACCCAGCACCCTGAGCACTGAGCACCCAGCACCCTGAGCACTGAGCACAAAGCACCCTGAGAACTGAGCACCCAGCACCCTGAGTACTGAGCACTGTGCACCCAGCACCCAGAGCACTGAGCACCCAGCACCCTGAGTACTGAGCACTGAGCACCCAGCACCCCGAGCACTGCGCACCCAGCACCCTGAGTACTGAGCACCCAGCACCCTGAGCACTGAGCACCCAGCACCCTGAGCACTGAGCACCCAGCACCCTGAGCACTGAGCACCCAGCACCCTGAGTAGTGAGCACCCAACGTACTGAGCACCGAGCACCCCGAGCACTGAGCACCCAGCACCCTGAGTACTCAGCACACAGCACCCCGAGGACTGAGCACCCAGCACCCTGAGTACTGAGCTCCGAGCACCCCGAGCACTGAGCACCCAGCGCCCCGAGCACTGAGCACCCAGAAACCTGAGCACTGAGCACCCAGCACCCTGAGCACTGAGCACCCAGCACCCCGAGCACTGAGCACCCAGCACCCCGAGCACTGAGCACCTAGCACCCTGAGTAATGAGCACCCAGCACCCCGAGCACTGAGCACCCAGCACCCTGAGTACTGAGCTCCGAGCACCCCGAGCACTGAGCAACCAGCACCCTGAGTACTGAGCACCCAGCACCCTGAGTACTGAGCACCCAGCACCCCGAGCACTGAGTACCCAGCACCCTGAGCACTGAGCACCCAGCACCCTGAGCACTGAGCACCCAGCACCCTTAGCACTGAGCACCCAGCACCCTGAGCACTGAGCACCCAGCACCCTGAGTACTGAGCACTGTGCACCCAGCACCAAGAGCACTGAGCACCCAGCACCCTGAGTACTGAGCACTGAGCACCCAGCACACCGAGCACTGAGCACCCAGCACTCTGAGCACTGAGCACCCAGCACCCTAGTACTGATCACCCAGCACCCTGAGTACTGAGCACCCAGCACCCTGAGTACTGAGCACCCAGCACCCCGAGTACTGAGCACCCAACACCCTGAGCACTGAGCACCCAGCACCCTGAGCACTGAGCACCCAGCACCCCGAGCACTGCGCACCCAGCACCCTGAGTACTGAGAACCCAGCACCCTGAGCACTGAGCACCCAGCACCCTGAGCACTCAGCACCCAGCACCCTGAGCACTGAGCACCCAGCAACCTGAGTAGTGAGCACCCAACGTACTGAGCACCGAGCACCCCGAGCACTGAGCACCCAGCACCCTGAGTACTGAGCACCGAGCACCCCCAGCACTGAGCACCCAGCACACTTAGTACTGAGCTCCGAGCACCCCGAGCACTGAGCACCCAGCGCCCCGAGCACTGAGCACCCAGCACCCTGAGCACTGAGCACCCAGCACCCTGAGCACTGAGCACCCAGCACAACGAGCACTGTGCACCCAGCACCCTGAGTACTGAGCACCCAGCACCCTGAGCACTGAGCACCCAGCACCCTGAGCACTGAGCACCCAGCGCCCTGAGCACTGAGCACCCAGCACCCTGAGCACTGAGCACCCAGCACCCTGAGTAGTGAGCACCCAACGTACTGAGCACCGAGCACCCCGAGCACTGAGCACCCAGCACCCTGAGTACTCAGCACCCAGCACCCCGAGCACTGAGCACTGAGCACCCTGAGTACTGAGCTCCGAGCACCCCGAGCACTGAGCACCCAGCGCCCCGAGCACTGAGCACCCAGCACCCTGAGTACTGAGCACCCAGCACCCTGAGCACTGAGCAACCAGCACCCTGAGCACTGAGCACCCAGCACCCTGAGCACTGAGCACCCAGCACCATGAGCACTGCGCACCCAGCACCCTGAGTACTGAGCACCCAGCACCCTGAGAACTGAGCACCGAGCACCCTGAGCACTCAGCACCCAGCACCCTGAGGACTGAGCACCCAGCACCCCGAGCACTGAGCACCCAGCACCCTGAGCACTGAGCACCCTGAGTACTGAGCACTGAGCACCCTGAGTACTGAGCACTGAGCACCCTGATTACTGAGCAACCAGCACCCCGAGTACTGAGCACCCAGCACCCCGAGCACTGAGTACCCAGCACCCTGAGCACTGAGCACCCAGCACCCTGAGCACTGAGCACCCAGCACCCTGAGCACTGAGCACCCAACACCCTGAGCACTGAGCACCCAGCACCCTGAGTACTGAGCATTGTGCACCCAGCACCAAGAGCACTGAGCACCCAGCACCCTGAGTACTGAGCACTGAGCACCCAGCACCCCGAGCACTGAGCACCCAGCACCCTGAGAACTGAGCACCCAGCACCCTGAGCAATGATCACCCTGAGTACTGAGCACCCAGCACCTTGAGCACTGTGCACAGAGCACCCCGAGCACTGAGCACCCAGCACCCGGAGTACTGAGCACCCAGCACCCTGAGTACTAAGCACCGAGCACCCTGAGTACTGAGTACCCAGCACCCTGAGCACTGAACACACAGCACCCTGAGTTCTGAGCACCCCGAGCACTGAGCACCCAGCACCCTGAGTACTGAGCACCGAGCACCCCGAGCACTGAGCACCCAGCACCCCGAGCACTGAGCACCCAGCACCCCGAGCACTGAGCACCCAGCACCCTGAGAACTGAGCACCCAGCACCCTGAGTACTGAGCACCCAGCACCCTGAGTACTGAGCACCCAGCACCACGAGTACTAAGCACCGAGCACCCTGAGCACTGAGCACCCAGCACCCTGAGCACTGAGCACCCAGCACCCTGAGTACTGAGCACCGAGCACCCTGAGCACTGAGCACCCAGCACCCTGAGCACTGAGCACCCAGCACCCTGAGCACTGAGCACCCAGCACCCTGAGCACTGAGCACCCAGCACCCTGAGTACTGAGCACTGAGCACCCAGCACCCCGAGCACTGAGCCCCCAGCACCCTGAGTACTGAGCACTGAGCACCCAGCACCCCAAGCACTTAGCACCCAGCACCCTGAGCACTGAGCACCCAGCACCCGAGTACTGAGCACCCAGCACCCGGAGTACTGAGCACCCAGCTCCCTGAGTACTGAGCACCCAGCACCCTGAGGACTGAGCACCGAGCACCCCGAGTACTGAGCACCCAGCAGCCTGATCACTGAGCACCCTTAGTACTGAGCACTGAGCACCCTGAGTACTGAGCACTGAGCACCCTGAGTACTGGGCACGAAGCACCCTGAGAACTGAGCACCCAGCACCCTGAGCAATGATCACCCTGAGTACTGAGCACCCAGCACCTTGAGCACTGAGCACAGAGCACCCCGAGCACTGAGCACCCAGCACCCGGAGTACTGAGCACCCAGCACCCTGAGTACTAAGCACCGAGCACCCTGAGTACTGAGTACCCAGCACCCTGAGCACTGAACACACAGCACCCTGAGTACTGAGCACCCCGAGCACTGAGCACCCAGCACCCTGAGTACTGAGCACCGAGCACACCGAGCACTGAGCACCCAGCACCCCGAGCACTGAGCACCCAGCACCCTGAGAACTGAGCACTGAGCACCCTGAGTACTGAGCACCCAGCACCCTGAGTACTGAGCACCCAGCACCCCGAGCACTGAGTACCCAGCACCCTGAGCACTGAGCACCCAGCACCCTGAGCACTGAGCACCCAGCACCCTGAGCACTGAGCACAAAGCACCCTGAGAACTGAGCACCCAGCACCCTGAGTACTGAGCACTGTGCACCCAGCACCCAGAGCACTGAGCACCCAGCACCCTGAGTACTGAGCAATGAGCACCCAGCACCCCGAGCACTGCGCACCCAGCACCCTGAGTACTGAGCACCCAGCACCCTGAGCACTGAGCACCCAGCACCCTGAGCACTGAGCACCCAGCACCCTGAGCACTGAGCACCCAGCACCCTGAGTAGTGAGCACCCAACGTACTGAGCACCGAGCACCCCGAGCACTGAGCACCCAGCACCCTGAGTACTCAGCACCCAGCACCCCGAGGACTGAGCACCCAGCACCCTGAGTACTGAGCTCCGAGCACCCCGAGCACTGAGCACCCAGCGCCCCGAGCACTGAGCACCCAGAAACCTAAGCACTGAGCTCCCAGCACCCTGAGCACTGAGCACCCAGCACCCCGAGCACTGAGCACCCAGCACCCCGAGCACTGAGCACCTAGCACCCTGAGTAATGAGCACCCAGCACCCTGAGTACTGAGCACCCAGCACCCTGAGCACTGAGCACCCAGCACCCTGAGTACTGAGCACCCAACACCCCAAGCACTTAGCACCCTGAGTACTGAGCACCCAGCACCCCAAGCACTGAGCACCCTGAGTACTGAGCACCCAACACCCTGAGTACTGCGCACCTAGCACCCCAAGCACTGAGCACCCTGAGTACTGAGCACCCAGTACCCTGAGCACTGAACACACAGCACCCTGAGTACTGAGCACCCCGAGCACTGAGCACCCAGCATACTGAGTACTGAGCACCCAGCACCCTGAGTACTGAGCACCCAGCACCCTGAGCACTGAGCACCCAGCACCCTGAGTACTGAGCATCAAGCACCCCGAACACTGAGCACCCAGCACCCTGAGTACTGAGCACTGAGCACCGAGCACCCTGAGCACTGAGCACCCAGCACCCTGTGTACTGAGCACTGAGTACCCAGCACCCCGAGCACTGAGCACCCAGCATCCTGAGCACTGAGCACCCTGAGTACTGAGCACCCAGCACCCTGAGCAATGAGCACCCAGCACCCCGAGCACTGAGCACCCAGCACCCAGAGCACTGAGCACTGAGCACCCTGAGTACTGAGCACCCAGCACCCCGAGCACTGAGCACTGAGCACCCTGAGCACTGAGCACCCAGCACCCTGAGTACTAAGCACGCAGCACCCTGAGTACTAAGCACCCAGCACCCTGAGTACTGAGCACCCAGCACCCTGAGTACTGAGCACCCAGTACCCTGAGTACTGAGCACCCAGCGTACTGAGCACCGAGCACCCCGAGCACTGAGCACCCAGCACCCTGAGTACTGAGCACCCAGCACCCTGAGCACTGAGCACCCAACACCCTGAGTACTGAGCACCGAGCACCCTGAGTACTGAGCACCCAGCACCCTGAGTACTGAGCACCCAGCACCCTGAGTACTGAGCACCCAGCGTACTGAGCACCGAGCACCCAGCACCCTGAGTACTGAGCACCCAGCACCCTGAGCACTGAGCACCCAGCACCCTGAGTACAGAGCACTGAGCACCCAGCACCCCGAGCACCGAGCACCCTGAGTACTGAGCACCCAGCACCCTGAGCACTGAGCAACCAGCACCCTGAGCACTGAGCACCCAGCACCCTGAGCACTGAGCACCCAGCACCCTGAGGACTGAGCACCGAGCACCCCGAGTACTGAGCACCAAGCAGCCTGATCACTGAGCACCCTTAGTACTGAGCACTGAGCACCCTGAGTACTGAGCACTGAGCACCCTGAGTACTGGGCACGAAGCACCCTGAGAACTGAGCACCCAGCACCCTGAGCAATGATCACCCAGAGTACTGAGCACCCAGCACCTTGAGCACTGAGCACAGAGCACCCCGAGCACTGAGCACCCAGCACCCGGAGTACTGAGCACCCAGCACCCTGAGTACTAAGCACCGAGCACCCTGAGTACTGAGTACCCAGCACCCTGAGCACTGAACACACAGCACCCTGAGTACTGAGCACCCCGAGCACTGAGCACCCAGCACCCTGAGTACTGAGCACCGAGCAAACCGAGCACTGAGCACCCAGCACCCCGAGCACTGAGCACCCAGCACCCTGAGAACTGAGCACTGAGCACCCTGAGTACTGAGCACCCAGCACCCTGAGTACTGAGCACCCAGCACCCCGAGCACTGAGTACCCAGCACCCTGAGCACTGAGCACCCAGCACCCTGAGCACTGAGCACCCAGCACCCTGAGCACTGAGCACAAAGCACCCTGAGCACTGAGCACCCAGCACCCTGAGTACTGAGCACTGTGCACCCAGCACCCAGAGCACTGAGCACCCAGCACCCTGAGTACTGAGCACTGAGCACCCAGCACCCCGAGCACTGCGCACCCAGCACCCTGAGTACTGAGCACCCAGCACCCTGAGCACTGAGCACCCAGCACCCTGAGCACTGAGCACCCAGCACCCTGAGCACTGAGCACCCAGCACCCTGAGTAGTGAGCACCCAACGTACTGAGCACCGAGCACCCCGAGCACTGAGCACCCAGCACCCTGAGTACTCAGCACCCAGCACCCCGAGCACTGAGCACCCAGCACCCTGAGTAATGAGCTCCGAGCACCCCGAGCACTGAGCACCCAGCGCCCCGAGCACTGAGCACCCAGAAACCTGAGCACTGAGCACCCAGCACCCTGAGCACTGAGCACCCAGCACCCCGAGCACTGAGCACCCAGCACCCCGAGCACTGAGCACCTAGCACCCTGAGTAATGAGCACCCAGCACCCTGAGTACTGAGCACCCAGCACCCTGAGCACTGAGCACCCAGCACCCTGAGTACTGAGCACCCAACACCCCAAGCACTTAGCACCCTGAGTACTGAGCACCCAGCACCCCAAGCACTGAGCACCCTGAGTACTGAGCACCCAACACCCTGAGTACTGCGCACCCAGCACCCCAAGCACTGAGCACCCTGAGTACTGAGCACCCAGTACACTGAGCACTGAACACACAGCACCCTGAGTACTGAGCACCCCGAGCACTGAGCACCCAGCATACTGAGTCCTGAGCACCCAGCACCCTGAGTACTGAGCACCCAGCACCCTGAGCACTGAGCACCCAGCACCCTGAGTACTGTGCATCAAGCACCCCGAGCACTGAGCACCCAGCACCCTGAGTACTGAGCACTGAGCACCGAGCACCCTGAGCACTGAGCACCCAGCACCCTGTGTACTGAGCACTGAGTACCCAGCACCCCGAGCACTGAGCACCCAGCATCCTGAGCACTGAGCACCCTGAGTACTGAGCACCCAGCACCCTGAGCAATGAGCACCCAGCACCCCGAGCACTGAGCACCCAGCACCCAGAGCACTGAGCACTGAGCACCCTGAGTACTGAGAACCCAGCACCCCGAGCACTGAGCACTGAGCACCCTGAGCACTGAGCACCCAGCACCCTGAGTACGAAGCACCCAGCACCCTGGGTACTAAGCACCCAGCACACTGAGTACTGAGCACCCAGCACCCTGAGTACTGAGCACCCAGTACCCTGAGTACTGAGCACCCAGCGTACTGAGCACCGAGCACCCCGAGCACTGAGCACCCAGCACCCTGAGTTCTGAGCACCCAGCACCCTGAGCACTGAGCACCCAGCACCCTGAGTACTGAGCACCGAGCACCCTGAGTACTGAGCACCCAGCACCCTGAGTACTGAGCACCCAGCACCCTGAGTACTGAGCACCCAGCGTACTGAGCACCGAGCACCCAGCACCCTGAGTACTGAGCACCCAGCACCCTGAGCACTGAGCACCCAGCACCCTGATTACTGAGCACTGAGCACCCAGCACCCCGAGCACTGAGCACCCAGGACCCTGAGCACTGAGCTCCCAGCACCCTGAGGACTGAGCACCGAGCACCCCGAGTACTGAGCACCCAGCAGCCTGATCACTGAGCACCCTTAGTACTGAGCACTGAGCACCCTGAGTACTGAGCACTGAGCACCCTGAGTACTGAGCACCCAGCACCCTGAGAACTGAGCACCCAGCACCCTGAGCAATGATCACCCTGAGTACTGAGCACCCAGCACCTTGAGCACTGAGCACAGAGCACCCCGAGCACTGAGCACCCAGCACCCGGAGTACTGAGCACCCAGCACCCTGAGTACTAAGCACCGAGCACCCTGAGTACTGAGTACCCAGCACCCTGAGCACTGAACACACAGCACCCTGAGTACTGAGCACCCCGAGCACTGAGCACCCAGCACCCTGAGTACTGAGCACCGAGCACCCCGAGCACTGAGCACCCAGCACCCCGAGCACTGAGCACCCAGCACCCTGAGAACTGAGCACCCAGCACCCTGAGTACGGAGCACCCAGCACCCTGAGTTCTGAGCACCCAGCACCCTGAGCACTGAGCACCCAGCACCCTGAGCACTGAGCACCCAGAACCCTGAGTACTGAGCACCCAGCACCCCGAGTACTAAGCACCGAGCACCCTGAGCACTGAGCACCCAGCACCCTGAGCACTGAGCACCCAGCACCCTGAGTACTGAGCACCCCGCACCCCGAGCACTGAGCACCCAGCACCCTGAGTACTGAGCACCCAGCACCCTGAGCACTGAGCACCGAGCACCCTGAGCAATGAGCACCCAGCACCCTGAGCACTGAGCACCCAGCACCCTGAGCACTGAGCACCCAGCACCCTGAGCACTGAGCACCCAGCACCCTGAGTACTGAGCACTGAGCACCCAGCACCCCGAGCACTGAGCCCCAGCACCCTGAGTACTGAGCACTGAGCACCCAGCACCCCAAGCACTGAGCACCCAGCACCCTGAGCACTGAGCACCCAGCACCCGAGTACTGAGCACCCAGCATACTGAGTACTGAGCACCCAGCTCCCTGAGTAATGAGCACCCAGCACCCCGAGAACTGAGCACCCAGCACCCTGAGTACTGAGCACCCAGCACCCTGAGCACTGAGCACCCAGCACCCTGAGCACTGAGCACCCAGCACCCTGAGTACTGAGCACCCAGCACGGTGAGTACTAAGCACCGTGCACCCTGAGCACTGAGCACCCAGCACCCTGAGCATTGAGCACCCAGCACCCTGAGTACTGAGCACCCAGCACCCCGAGCACTAAGCACCCAGCACCCTGAGTACTGAGCACCCAGCACCCTGAGCACTGAGCACCGAGCACCCTGAGAACTGAGCACCCAGCACCCTGAGGACTGAGCACCCAGCACCCCGAGCACTGAGCACCCAGCACCCTGAGCACTGAGCACCCTGAGTACTGAGCACTGAGCACCCTGAGTACTGAGCACTGAGCACCCTGAGTACTGAGCACCCAGCACCCTGAGTACTGAGCACCCAGCACCCCGAGCACTGAGTACCCAGCACCCTGAGCACTGAGCACCCAGCACCCTGAGCACTGAGCACCCAGCACCCTGAGCACTGAGCACCCAGCACCCTGAGCACTGAGCACCCAGCACCCTGAGTACTGAGCACTGTGCACCCAGCACCAAGAGCACTGAGCACCCAGCACCCTGAGTACTGAGCACTGAGCACCCAGCACCCCGAGCACTGAGCACCCAGCACTCTGAGCACTGAGCACCCAGCACCCGAGTACTGATCACCCAGCACCCTGAGTACTGAGCACCCAGCACCCTGAGTACTGAGCACCCAGCACCCCGAGTACTGAGCACCCAGCACCCTGAGCACTGAGCACCCAGCACCCTGAGCACTGAGCACCCAGCACCCCGAGCACTGCGCACCCAGCACCCTGAGTACTGAGCACCCAGCACCCTGAGCACTGAGCACCCAGCACCCTGAGCACTCAGCACCCAGCACCCTGAGCACTGAGCACCCAGCACCCTGAGTAGTGAGCACCCAACGTACTGAGCACCGAGCACCCCTAGCACTGAGCACCCAGCACCCTGAGTACTGAGCACCGAGCACCCCCAGCACTGAGCACCCAGAACACTGAGTACTGAGCTCCGAGCACCCCGAGCACTGAGCACCCAGCGCCCCGAGCACTGAGCACCCAGCACCCTGAGCACTGAGCACCCATCACCCTGAGCACTGATCACCCAGCACACCGAGCACTGCGAACCCAGCACCCTGAGTACTGAGCACCCAGCACCCTGAGCACTGAGCACCCAGCACCCTGAGCACTGAGCACCCAGCACCCTGAGCACTGAGCACCCAGCACCCTGAGTAGTGAGCACCCAACGTACTGAGCACCGAGCACCCCGAGCACTGAGCACCCAGCACCCTGAGTACTCAGCACCCAGCACCTCGAGCACTGAGCACCCAGCACCCTGAGTACTGAGCTCCGAGCACCCCGAGCACTGAGCACCCAGCGCCCCGAGCACTGAGCACCCAGCACCCTGAGTACTGAGCACCCAGCACCCTGAGCAACCAGCACCCTGAGCACTGAGCACCCAGCACCCTGAGCACTGAGCACCCAGCACCCTGAGTACTGAGCTCTGAGCACCCCGAGCACTGAGCACCCAGCTCCCCGAGCACTGAGCACCCAGCACCCTGAGTACTGAGCACCCAGCACCCTGAGCACTGAGCAACCAGCACCCTGAGTACTGAGCACCCAGCACCCTGAGTACTGAGCACCCAGCACCCCGAGCACTGAGTACCCAGCACCCTGAGCACTGAGCACCCAGCACCCTGAGCACTGAGCACCCAGCACCCTTAGCACTGAGCACCCAGCACCCTGAGCACTGAGCACCCAGCACCCTGAGTACTGAGCACTGTGCACCCAGCACCAAGAGCACTGAGCACCCAGCACCCTGAGTACTGAGCACTGAGCACCCAGCACACCGAGCACTGAGCACCCAGCACTCTGAGCACTGAGCACCCAGCACCCGAGCACTGATCACCCAGCACCCTGAGTACTGAGCACCCAGCACCCTGAGTACTGAGCACACAGCACCCCGAGTACTGAGCACCCAGCACCCTGAGCACTGAGCACCCAGCACCCTGAGCACTGAGCACCCAGCACCCCGAGCACTGCGCACCCAGCACCCTGAGTACTGAGCACCCAGCACCCTGAGCACTGAGCACCCAGCACCCTGAGCACTCAGCACCCAGCACCCTGAGTACTGAGCACCCAGCAACCTGAGTAGTGAGCACCCAACGTACTGAGCACCGAGCACCCCGAGCACTGAGCACCCAGCACCCTGAGTACTGAGCACCGAGCACCCCCAGCACTGAGCACCCAGCACACTGAGTACTGAGCTCCGAGCACCCCGAGCACTGAGCACCCAGCGCCCCGAGCACTGAGCACCCAGCACCCTGAGTACTGAGCACCCAGCACCCTGAGCACTGAGCACCCAGCACCCTGAGCACTGAGCACCCAGCACCCTGAGCACTGAGCACCCAGCACCCTGAGTAGTGAGCACCCAACGTACTGAGCACCGAGCACCCCGATCACTGAGCACCCAGCACCCTGAGTACTCAGCACCCAGCACCCCGAGCACTGAGCACTGAGCACCCTGAGTACTGAGCTCCGAGCACCCCGAGCACTGAGCACCCAGCGCCCCGAGCACTGAGCACCCAGCACCCTGAGTACTGAGCACCCAGCACCCTGAGCACTGAGCAACCAGCACCCTGAGCACTGAGCACCCAGCACCCTGAGCACTGAGCACCCAGCACCATGAGCACTGCGCACCCAGCACCCTGAGTACTGAGCACCCAGCACCCTGAGCACTGAGCACCGAGCACCCTGAGCACTCAGCACCCAGCACCCTGAGGACTGAGCACCCAGCACCCCGAGCACTGAGCACCCAGCACCCTGAGCACTGAGCACCCTGAGTACTGAGCACTGAGCACCCTGAGTACTGAGCACTGAGCACCCTGAGTACTGAGCACCCAGCACCCCGAGTACTGAGCACCCAGCACCCCGAGCACTGAGTACCCAGCACCCTGAGCACTGAGCACCCAGCACCCTGAGCACTGAGCACCCAGCACCCTGAGCACTGAGCACCCAACACCCTGAGCACTGAGCACCCAGCACCCTGAGTACTGAGCACTGTGCACCCAGCACCAAGAGCACTGAGCACCCAGCACCCTGAGTACTGAGCACTGAGCACCCAGCACCCTGAGCACTGAGCACCCAGCACCCTGAGAACTGAGCACCCAGCACCCTGAGCAATGATCACCCTGAGTACTGAGCACCCAGCACCTTGAGCACTGTGCACAGAGCACCCCGAGCACTGAGCACCCAGCACCCGGAGTACTGAGCACCCAGCACCCTGAGTACTAAGCACCGAGCACCCTGAGTACTGAGTACCCAGCACCCTGAGCACTGAACACACAGCACCCTGAGTTCTGAGCACCCCGAGCACTGAGCACCCAGCACCCTGAGTACTGAGCACCGAGCACCCCGAGCACTGAGCACCCAGCACCCCGAGCACTGAGCACCCAGCACCCTGAGAACTGAGCACCCAGCACCCTGAGTACTGAGCACCCAGCACCCCGAGCACTGAGCACCCAGCACCCTGAGTACTGAGCACCCAGCACCCTGAGCACTGAGCACCGAGCACCCTGAGCACTGAGCACCCAGCACCCTGAGCACTGAGCACCCAGCACCCTGAGCACTGAGCACCCAGCACCCTGAGCACTGAGCACCCAGCACCCTGAGTACTGAGCACTGAGCACCCAGCACCCCGAGCACTGAGCCCCCAGCACCCTGAGTACTGAGCACTGAGCACCCAGCACCCCAAGCACTTAGCACCCAGCACCCTGAGCACTGAGCACCCAGCACCCGAGTACTGAGCACCCAGCACCCGGAGTACTGAGCACCCAGCTCCCTGAGTACTGAGCACCCAGCACCCTGAGGACTGAGCACCGAGCACCCCGAGTACTGAGCACCCAGCAGCCTGATCACTGAGCACCCTTAGTACTGAGCACTGAGCACCCTGAGTACTGAGCACTGAGCACCCTGAGTACTGGGCACGAAGCACCCTGAGAACTGAGCACCCAGCACCCTGAGCAATGATCACCCTGAGTACTGAGCACCCAGCACCTTGAGCACTGAACACAGAGCACCCCGAGCACTGAGCACACAGCACCCGGAGTACTGAGCACCCAGCACCCTGAGTACTAAGCACCGAGCACCCTGAGTACTGAGTACCCAGCACCCTGAGCACTGAACACACAGCAAACTGAGTACTGAGCACCCCGAGCACTGAGCACCCAGCACCCTGAGTACTGAGCACCGAGCACACCGAGCACTGAGCACCCAGCACCCTGAGTACTGAGCACCCAGCACCCCGAGCACTGAGTACCCAGCACCCTGAGCACTGAGCACCCAGCACCCTGAGCACTGAGCACCCAGCACCCTGAGCACTGAGCACAAAGCACCCTGAGAACTGAGCACCCAGCACCCTGAGTACTGAGCACTGTGCACCCAGCACCCAGAGCACTGAGCACCCAGCACCCTGAGTACTGAGCACTGAGCACCCATCACCCCGAGCACTGCGCACCCAGCACCCTGAGTACTGAGCACCCAGCACCCTGAGCACTGAGCACCCAGCACCCTGAGCACTGAGCACCCAGCACCCTGAGTAGTGAGCACCCAACGTACTGAGCACCGAGCACCCCGAGCACTGAGCACCCAGCACCCTGAGTACTCAGCACCCAGCACCCCGAGGACTGAGCACCCAGCACCCTGAGTACTGAGCTCCGAGCACCCCGAGCACTGAGCACACAGCGCCCCGAGCACTGAGCACCCAGAAACCTGAGCAGTGAGCACCCAGCACCCTGAGTACTGAGCACTGTGCACCCAGCACCAAGAGCACTGAGCACCCAGCACCCCGAGCACTGAGCACCTAGCACCCTGAGTAATGAGCACCCAGCACCCCGAGCACTGAGCACCCAGCACCCTGAGTACTGAGCTCCGAGCACCCCGAGCACTGAGCAACCAGCACCCTGAGTACTGAGCACCCAGCACCCTGAGTACTGAGCACCCAGCACCCCGAGCACTGAGTACCCAGCACCCTGAGCACTGAGCACCCAGCACCCTGAGCACTGAGCACCCAGCACCCTTAGCACTGAGCACCCAGCACCCTGAGCACTGAGCACCCAGCACCCTGAGTACTGAGCACTGTGCACCCAGCACCAAGAGCACTGAGCACCCAGCACCCTGAGTACTGAGCACTGAGCACCCAGCACACCGAGCACTGAGCACCCAGCACTCTGAGCACTGAGCACCCAGCTCCCGAGTACTGATCACCCAGCACCCTGAGTACTGAGCACCCAGCACCCTGAGTACTGAGCACCCAGCACCCCGAGTACTGAGCACCCAGCACCCTGAGCACTGAGCACCCAGCACCCTGAGCACTGAGCACCCAGCACCCCGAGCACTGCGCACCCAGCACCCTGAGTACTGAGCACCCAGCACCCTGAGCACTGAGCACCCAGCACCCTGAGCACTCAGCACCCAGCACCCTGAGAACTGAGCACCCAGCAACCTGAGTAGTGAGCACCCAACGTACTGAGCACCGAGCACCCCGAGCACTGAGCACCCAGCACCCTGAGTACTGAGCACCGAGCACCCCCAGCACTGAGCACCCAGCACACTTAGTACTGAGCTCCGAGCACCCCGAGCACTGAGCACCCAGCGCCCCGAGCACTGAGCACCCAGCACCCTGAGCACTGAGCACCCAGCACCCTGAGCACTGAGCACCCAGCACAACGAGCACTGTGCACCCAGCACCCTGAGTACTGAGCACCCAGCACCCTGAGCACTGAGCACCCAGCACCCTGAGCACTGAGCACCCAGCGCCCTGAGCACTGAACACCCAGCACCCTGAGCACTGAGCACCCAGCACCCTGAGTAGTGAGCACCCAACGTACTGAGCACCGAGCACCCCGAGCACTGAGCACCCAGCACCCTGAGTACTCAGCACCCAGCACCCCGAGCACTGAGCACTGAGCACCCTGAGTACTGAGCTCCGAGCACCCCGAGCACTGAGCACCCAGCGCCCCGAGCACTGAGCACCCAGCACCCTGAGTACTGAGCACCCAGCACCCTGAGCACTGAGCAACCAGCACCCTGAGCACTGAGCACCCAGCACCCTGAGCACTGAGCACCCAGCACCATGAGCACTGCGCACCCAGCACCCTGAGTACTGAGCACCCAGCACCCTGAGCAATGAGCACCGAGCACCCTGAGCACTCAGCACAAAGCACCCTGAGGACTGAGCACCCAGCACCCCGAGCACTGAGCACCCAGCACCCTGAGCACTGAGCACCCTGAGTACTGAGCACTGAGCACCCTGAGTACTGAGCACTGAGCACCCTGAGTACTGAGCACCCAGCACCCCGAGTACTGAGCACCCAGCACCCCGAGCACTGAGTACCCAGCACCCTGAGCACTGAGCACCCAGCACCCTGAGCACTGAGCACCCAGCACCCTGAGCACTGAGCACCCAACACCCTGAGCACTGAGCACCCAGCACCCTGAGTACTGAGCACTGTGCACCCAGCACCAAGAGCACTGAGCACCCAGCACCCTGAGTACTGAGCACTGAGCACCCAGCACCCCGAGCACTGAGCACCCAGCACCCTGAGAACTGAGCACCCAGCACCCTGAGCAATGATCACCCTGAGTACTGAGCACCCAGCACCTTGAGCACTGTGCACAGAGCACCCCGAGCACTGAGCACCCAGCACCCTGAGCACTGAACACACAGCACCCTGAGTTCTGAGCACCCCGAGCACTGAGCACCCAGCACACTGAGTACTGAGCACCGAGCACCCCGAGCACTGAGCACCCAGCACCCCGAGCACTGAGCAACCAGCACCCTGAGCACTGAGCACCCAGCACCCTGAGCACTGAGCACCCAGCACCCTGAGGACTGAGCACCGAGCACCCCGAGTACTGAGCACCCAGCAGCCTGATCACTGAGCACCCTTAGTACTGAGCACTGAGCACCCTGAGTACTGAGCACTGAGCACCCTGAGTACTGAGCACCCAGCACCCTGAGAACTGAGCACCCAGCACCCTGAGCAATGATCACCCTGAGTACTGAGCACCCAGCACCTTGAGCACTGAGCACAGAGCACCCCGAGCACTGAGCACCCAGCACCCGGAGTACTGAGCACCCAGCACCCTGAGTACTTAGCACCGAGCACCCTGAGTACTGAGTACCCAGCACCCTGAGCACTGAACACACAGCACCCTGAGTACTGAGCACCCCGAGCACTGAGCACCCAGCACCCTGAGTACTGAGCACCGAGCACCCCGAGCACTGAGCACCCAGCACCCCGAGCACTGAGCACCCAGCACCCTGAGAACTGAGCACCCAGCACCCTGAGTACGGAGCACCCAGCACCCTGAGTACTGAGCACCCAGCACCCTGAGCACTGAGCACCCAGCACCCTGAGCACTGAGCACCCAGAACCCTGAGTACTGAGCACCCAGCACCCCGAGTACTAAGCACCGAGCACCCTGAGCACTGAGCACCCAGCACCCTGAGCACTGAGCACCCAGCACCCCGAGTACTGAGCACCAAGCACCCCGAGCACTGAGCACCCAGCACCCTGAGTACTGAGCACCCAGCACCCTGAGCACTGAGCACCGAGCACCCTGAGCACTGAGCACCCAGCACCCTGAGCACTGAGCACCCAGCACCCTGAGCACTGAGCACCCAGCACCCTGAGCACTGAGCACCCAGCACCCTGAGTACTGAGCACTGAGCACCCAGCACCCCGAGCACTGAGCCCCAGCACCCTGAGTACTGAGCACTGAGCACCCAGCACCCCAAGCACTGAGCACCCAGCACCCTGAGCACTGAGCACCCAGCACCCGAGTACTGAGCACCCAGCACCCTGAGTACTGAGCACCCAGCTCCCTGAGTAATGAGTACCCAGCACCCCGAGAACTGAGCACCCAGCACCCTGAGTACTGAGCACCCAGCACCCTGAGCACTGAGCACCCAGCACCCTGAGCACTGAGCACCCAGCACCCTGAGTACTGAGCACCCAGCTCCCTGAGTACTAAGCACCGAGCACCCTGAGCACTGAGCACCCAGCACCCTGAGCACTGAGCACCCAGCACCCTGAGTACTGAGCACCCAGCACCCCGAGCACTGAGCACCCAGCACCCTGAGTACTGAGCACCCAGCACCCTGAGCACTGAGCACCGAGCACCCTGAGCACTGAGCACCCATCACCCTGAGGACTGAGCACCCAGCACCCCGAGCACTGAGCACCCAGCACCCTGAGCACTGAGCACCGTGAGTACTGAGCACTGAGCACCCTGAGTACTGAGCACTGAGCACCCTGAGTACTGAGCACCCAGCACCCTGAGTACTGAGCACCCAGCACCCCGAGCACTGAGTACCCAGCACCCTGAGCACTGAGCACCCAGCACCCTGAGCACTGAGCACCCAGCACCCTGAGCACTGAGCACCCAGCACCCTGAGCACTGAGCACCCAGCACCCTGAGTACTGAGCACTGTGCACCCAGCACCAAGATCACTGAGCACCCAGCACCCTGAGTACTGAGCACTGAGCACCCAGCACCCCGAGCACTGAGCACCCAGCACTCTGAGCACTGAGCACCCAGCACCCGAGTACTGATCACCCAGCACCCTGAGTACTGAGCACCCAGCACCCTGAGTACTGAGCACCCAGCACCCCGAGTACTGAGCACCCAGCACCCTGAGCACTGAGCACCCAGCACCCTGAGTACTGAGCACCCAGCACCCCGAGCACTGCGCACCCAGCACCCTGAGTACTGAGCACCCAGCACCCTGAGCACTGAGCACCCAGCACCCTGAGTAGTGAGCACCCAACGTACTGAGCACCGAACACCCCGAGCACTGAGCACCCAGCACCCTGAGTACTGAGCACCGAGCACCCCTAGCACTGAGCACCCAAAACACTGAGTACTGAGCTCCGAGCACCCCGAGCACTGAGCACCCAGCGCCCCGAGCACTGAGCACCCAGCACCCTGAGCACTGAGCACCTATCACCCTGAGCACCCAGCACACCGAGCACTGCGAACCCAGCACCCTGAGTACTGAGCACCCAGCACCCTGAGCACTGAGCACCCAGCACCCTGAGCACTGAGCACCCAGCACCCTGAGCACTGAGCACCCAGCACCCTGAGTAGTGAGCACCCAACGTACTGAGCACCGAGCACCCCGAGCACTGAGCACCCAGCACCCTGAGTACTCAGCACCCAGCACCCCGAGCACTGAGCACCCAGCACCCTGAGTACTGAGCTCCGAGCACCCCGAGCACTGAGCACCCAGCGCCCCGAGCACTGAGCACCCAGCACCCTGAGTACTGAGCACCCAGCACCCTGAGCACTGAGCAACCAGCACCCTGAGCACTGAGCACCCAGCACCCTGAGCACTGAGCACCCAGCACCCTGAGTACTGAGCTCCGAGCACCCCGAGCACTGAGCACCCAGCGCCCCGAGCACTGAGCACCCAGCACCCTGAGTACTGAGCACCCAGCACCCTGAGCACTGAGCAACCAGCACCCTGAGTACTGAGCACCCAGCACCCTGAGTACTGAGCACCCAGCACCCCGAGCACTGAGTACCCAGCACCCTGAGCACTGAGCACCCAGCACCCTGAGCACTGAGCACCCAGCACCCTGAGCACTGAGCACCCAGCACCCTGAGCACTGAGCACCCAGCACCCTGAGTACTGAGCACTGTGCACCCAGCACCAAGAGCACTGAGCACCCAGCACCCTGAGTACTGAGCACTGAGCACCCAACACACCGAGCACTGAGCACCCAGCACTCTGAGCACTGAGCACCCAGCACCCGAGTACTGATCACCCAGCACCCTGAGTACTGAGCACCCAGCACCCTGAGTACTGAGCACCCAGCACCCCGAGTACTGAGCACCCAGCACCCTGAGCACTGAGCACCCAGCACCCTGAGCACTGAGCACCCAGCACCCCGAGCACTGCGCACCCAGCACCCTGAGTACTGAGCACCCAGCACCCTGAGCACTGAGCACCCAGCACCATGAGCACTGAGCACCCAGCACCCTGAGCACTGAGCACCCAGCACCCTGAGTAGTGAGCACCCAACGTACTGAGCACCGAGCACCCCGAGCACTGAGCACCCAGCACCCTGAGTACTCAGCACCCAGCACCCCGAGCACTGAGCACCCAGCACCCTGAGTACTGAGCTCCGAGCACCCCGAGCACTGAGCACCCAGCGCCCCGAGCACTGAGCACCCAGCACCCTGAGTACTGAGCACCCAGCACCCTGAGCACTGAGCAACCAGCACCCTGAGCACTGAGCACCCAGCACCCTGAGCACTGAGCACCCAGCACCATGAGCACTGCGCACCCAGCACCCTGAGTACAGAGCACCCAGCACCCTGAGCACTGAGCACCGAGCACCCTGAGCACTCAGCACCCAGCACCCTGAGGACTGAGCACCCAGCACCCCGAGCACTGAGCACCCAGCACCCTGAGTACTGAGCACCCAGCTCCCTGAGTAATTAGCACCCAGCACCCCGAGAACTGAGCACCCAGCACCCTGAGTACTGAGCACCCAGCACCCTGAGCACTGAGCACCCAGCACCCTGAGCACTGAGCACCCAGCACCCTGAGTACTGAGCACCCAGCTCCCTGAGTACTAAGCACCGAGCACCCTGAGCACTGAGCACCCAGCACCCTGAGCACTGAGCACCCAGCACACTGAGTACTGAGCACCCAGCACCCCGAGCACTGAGCACCCAGCACCCTGAGTACTGAGCACCCAGCACCCTGAGCACTGAGCACCGAGCACCCTGAGCACTGAGCACCCATCACCCTGAGGACTGAGCACCCAGCACCCCGAGCACTGAGCCCCCAGCACCCTGAGCACTGAGCACCCTGAGTACTGAACACTGAGCACCCTGAGTACTGAGCACTGAGCACCCTGAGTACTGAGCACCCAGCACCCTGAGTACTGAGCACCCAGCACCCCGAGCACTGAGTAACCAGCACCCTGAGCACTGAGCACCCAGCACCCTGAGCACTGAGCACCCAGCACCCTGAGCACTGAGCACCCAGCACCCTGAGCACTGAGCACCCAGCACCCTGAGTACTGAGCACTGTGCACCCAGCACCAAGAGCACTGAGCACCCAGCACCCTGAGTACTGAGCACTGAGCACCCAGCACCCCGAGCACTGAGCACCCAGCACTCTGAGCACTGAGCACCCAGCACCCGAGTACTGATCACCCAGCACCCTGAGTACTGAGCACCCAGCACCCTGAGTACTGAGCACCCAGCACCCCGAGTACTGAGCACCCAGCACCCTGAGCACTGAGCACCCAGCACCCTGAGCACTGAGCACCCAGCACCCGAGCACTGCGCACCCAGCACCCTGAGTACTGAGCACCCAGCACCCTGAGCACTGAGCACCCAGCACCCTGAGCACTGAGCACCCAGCACCCTGAGCACTGAGCACCCAGCACCCCGAGCACTGCGCACCCAGCACCCTGAGTACTGAGCACCCAGCACCCTGAGCACTGAGCACCCAGCACCCTGAGCACTCAGCACCCAGCACCCTGAGCACTGAGCACCCAGCACCCTGAGTAGTGAGCACCCAACGTACTGAGCACCGAGCACCCCGAGCACTGAGCACCCAGCACCCTGAGTACTCAGCACCCAGCACCCCTAGCACTGAGCACCCAGCACCCTGAGTACTGAGCTCCGAGCACCCCGAGCACTGAGCACCCAGCACCCTGAGCACTGAGCACCCAGCACCCTGAGTACTGAGCTCCGAGCACCCCGAGCACTGAGCACCCAGCGCCCCGAGCACTGAGCACCCAGCACCCTGAGTACTGAGCACCCAGCACCCTGAGCACTGAGCAACCAGCACCCTGAGTACTGAGCACCCAGCACCCTGAGTACTGAGCACCCAGCACCCCGAGCACTGAGTACCCAGCACCCTGAGCACTGAGCACCCAGCACCCTGAGCACTGAGCACCCAGCACCCTGAGCACTTAGCACCCAGCACCCTGAGCACTGAGCACCCAGCACGCTGAGTACTGAGCACTGTGCACCCAGCACCAAGAGCACTGAGCACCCAGCACCCTGAGTACTGAGCACTGAGCACCCAGCACACCGAGCACTGAGCACCCAGCACTCTGAGCACTGAGCACCCAGCACCCTGAGTACTGAGCTCCGAGCACCCCGAGCACTGAGTACCCAGCACCCTGAGTACTGAGCTCCGAGCACCCCGAGCACTGAGCACCCAGCGCCCCGAGCACTGAGCACCCAGCACCCTGAGCACTGAGCACCCAGCACCCTGAGCACTGAGCACCCAGCACACCGAGCACTGCGCACCCAGCACCCTGAGTACTGAGCACCCAGCACCCTGAGCACTGAGCACCCAGCACCCTGAGCACTGAGCACCCAGCAACCTGAGCACTGAGCACCCAGCACCCTGAGTAGTGAGCACCCAACGTACTGAGCACCGAGCACCCCGAGCACTGAGCACCCAGCACCCTGAGTACTCAGCACCCAGCACCCCGAGCACTGAGCACCCAGCACCCTGAGTACTGAGCTCCGAGCACCCCGAGCACCCAGCGCCCCGAGCACTGAGCACCCAGCACCCTGAGTACTGAGCACCCAGCACCCTGAGCACTGAGCAACCAGCACCCTGAGCACTGAGCACCCAGCACCCTGAGCACTGAGCACCCAGCACCATGAGCACTGCGCACCCAGCACCCTGAGTACTGAGCACCCAGCACCCTGCGCACTGAGCACCGAGCACCCTGAGCACTCAGCACCCAGCACCCTGAGGACTGAGCACCCAGCACCCCGAGCACTGAGCACCCAGCACCCTGAGCACTGAGCACCCTGAGTACTGAGCACTGAGCACCCTGAGTACTGAGCACTGAGCACCCTGAGTACTGAGCACCCAGCACCCCGAGTACTGAGCACCCAGCACCCCGAGCACTGAGTACCCAGCACCCTGAGCACTGAGCACCCAGCACCCTGAGCACTGAGCACCCAGCACCCTGAGCACTGAGCACCCAACACCCTGAGCACTGAGCACCCAGCACCCTGAGTACTGAGCACTGTGCACCCAGCACCAAGAGCACTGAGCACCCAGCACCCTGAGTACTGAGCACTGAGCACCCAGCACCCCGAGCACTGAGCACCCAGCACCCTGAGAACTGAGCACCCAGCACCCTGAGCAATGATCACCCTGAGTACTGAGCACCCAGCACCTTGAGCACTGAGCACAGAGCACCCCGAGCACTGAGCACCCAGCACCCGGAGTACTGAGCACCCAGCACCCTGAGTACTAAGCACCGAGCACCCTGAGTACTGAGTACCCAGCACCCTGAGCACTGAACACACAGCACCCTGAGTTCTGAGCACCCCGAGCACTGAGCACCCAGCACCCTGAGTACTGAGCACCGAGCACCCCGAGCACTGAGCACCCAGCACCCCGAGCACTGAGCACCCAGCACCCTGAGAACTGAGCACCCAGCACCCTGAGTACTGAGCACCCAGCACCCTGAGTACTGAGCACCCAGCACCCTGAGCACTGAGCACCCAGCACCCTGAGCACTGAGCACCCAGAACCCTGAGTACTGAGCACCCAGCACCCCGAGTACTAAGCACCGAGCACCCTGAGCACTGAGCACCCAGCACCCTGAGCACTGAGCACCCAGCACCCTGAGTACTGAGCACCCAGCACCCCGAGCACGGAGCACCCAGCACCCTGAGTACTGAGCACCCAGCACCCTGAGCACTGAGCACCGAGCACCCTGAGCACTGAGCACCCAGCACCCTGAGCACTGAGCACCCAGCACCCTGAGCACTGAGCACCCAGCACCCTGAGCACTGAGCACCCAGCACCCTGAGTACTGAGCACTGAGCACCCAGCACCCCGAGCACTGAGACCCCAGCACCCTGAGTACTGAGCACTGAGCACCCAGCACCCCAAGCACTGAGCACCCAGCACCCTGAGCACTGAGCACCCAGCACCCGAGTACTGAGCACCCAGCACCCTGAGTACTGAGCACCCAGCTCCCTGAGTACTGAGCACCCAGCACCCTGAGGACTGAGCACCGAGCACCCCGAGTACTGAGCACCCAGCAGCCTGATCACTGAGCACCCTTAGTACTGAGCACTGAGCACCCTGAGTACTGAGCACTGAGCACCCTGAGTACTGGGCACCCAGCACCCTGAGAACTGAGCACCCAGCACCCTGAGCAATGATCACCCTGAGTACTGAGCACCCAGCACCTTGAGCACTGAGCACAGAGCACCCCGAGCACTGAGCACCCAGCACCCGGAGTACTGAGCACCCAGCACCCTGAGTACTAAGCACCGAGCACCCTGAGTACTGAGTACCCAGCACCCTGAGCACTGAACACACAGCACCCTGAGTACTGAGCACCCCGAGCACTGAGCACCCAGCACCCTGAGTACTGAGCACCGAGCACACCGAGCACTGAGCACCCAGCACCCCGAGCACTGAGCACCCAGCACCCTGAAAACTGAGCACCCAGCACCCTGAGTACTGAGCACCCAGCACCCTGAGCACTGAGCACCCAGCACCCTGAGCACTGAGCACCCAGCACCCTGAGCACTGAGCACCCAGCACCCTGAGCACTGAGCACCCAGCACCCTGAGTACTGAGCACTGTGCACCCAGCACCAAGAGCACTGAGCACCCAGCACCCTGAGTACTGAGCACTGAGCACCCAGCACACCGAGCACAGAGCACCCAGCACTCTGAGCACTGAGCACCCAGCACCCGAGTACTGATCACCCAGCACCCTGAGTACTGAGCACCCAGCACCCTGAGTACTGAGCACCCAGCACCCCGAGTACTGAGCACCCAGCACCCTGAGCACTGAGCATACAGCACCCTGAGCACTGAGCACCCAGCACCCCGAGCACTGCGCACCCAGCACCCTGAGTACTGAGCACCCAGCACCCTGAGCACTGAGCACCCAGCACCCTGAGCACTCAGCACCCAGCACCCTGAGCACTGAGCACCCAGCACCCTGAGTAGTGAGCACCCAACGTACTGAGCACCGAGCACCCCGAGCACTGAGTACCCAGCACCCTGAGTACTGAGCTCCGAGCACCCCGAGCACTGAGCACCCAGCGCCCCGAGCACTGAGCACCCAGCACCCTGAGCACTGAGCACCCAGCACCCTGAGCACTGAGCACCCAGCACACCGAGCACTGCGCACCCAGCACCCTGAGTACTGAGCACCCAGCACCCTGAGCACTGAGCACCCAGCACCCTGAGCACTGAGCACCCAGCAACCTGAGCACTGAGCACCCAGCACCCTGAGTAGTGAGCACCCAACGTACTGAGCACCGAGCACCCCGAGCACTGAGCACCCAGCACCCTGAGTACTCAGCACCCAGCACCCCGAGCACTGAGCACCCAGCACCCTGAGTACTGAGCTCCGAGCACCCCGAGCACTGAGCACCCAGCGCCCCGAGCACTGAGCACCCAGCACCCTGAGTACTGAGCACCCAGCACCCTGAGCACTAAACAACCAGCACCCTGAGCACTGAGCACCCAGCACCCTGAGCACTGAGCACCCAGCACCATGAGCACTGCGCACCCAGCACCCTGAGTACTGAGCACCCAGCACCCTGCGCACTGAGCACTGAGCACCCTGAGCACTCAGCACCCAGCACCCTGAGGACTGAGCACCCAGCACCCCGAGCACTGAGCACCCAGCACCCTGAGCACTGAGCACCCTGAGTACTGAGCACTGAGCACCCTGAGTACTGAGCACTGAGCACCCTGAGTACTGAGCACCCAGCACCCCGAGTACTGAGCACCCAGCACCCCGAGCACTGAGTACCCAGCACCCTGAGCACTGAGCACCCAGCACCCTGAGCACTGAGCACCCAGCACCCTGAGCACTGAGCACAAAACACCCTGAGCACTGAGCACCCAGCACCCTGAGTACTGAGCACTGTGCACCCAGCACCAAGAGCACTGAGCACCCAGCACCCTGAGTACTGAGCACTGAGCACCCAGCACCCCGAGCACTGAGCACCCAGCACCCTGAGAACTGAGCACCCAGCACCCTGAGCTATGATCACCCTGAGTACTGAGCACCCAGCACCTTGAGCACTGAGCACAGAGCACCCCGAGCACTGAGCACCCAGCACCCGGAGTACTGAGCACCCAGCACCCTGAGTACTAAGCACCGAGCACCCTGAGTACTGAGTACCCAGCACCCTGAGCACTGAACACACAGCACCCTGAGTTCTGAGCACCCCGAGCACTGAGCACCCAGCACACTGAGTACTGAGCACCGAGCACCCCGAGCACTGAGCACCCAGCACCCCGAGCACTGAGCACCCAGCACCCTGAGAACTGAGCACCCAGCACCCTGAGTACTGAGCACCCAGCACCCTGAGTACTGAGCACCCAGCACCCTGAGCACTGAGCACCCAGCACCCTGAGCACTGAGCACCCAGAACCCTGAGTACTGAGCACCCAGCACCCCGAGTACTAAGCACCGAGCACCCTGAGCACTGAGCACCCAGCACCCTGAGCACTGAGCACCCAGCACCCTGAGTACTGAGCACCCAGCACCCCGAGCACTGAGCACCCAGCACCCTGAGTACTGAGCACCCAGCACCCTGAGCACTGAGCACCGAGCACCCTGAGCACTGAGCACCCAGCACCCTGAGCACTGAGCACCCAGCACCCTGAGCACTGAGCACCCAGCACCCTGAGCACTGAGCACCCAGCACCCTGAGTACTGAGCACTGAGCACCCAGCACCCCGAGCACTGAGCCCCCAGCACCCTGAGTACTGAGCACTGAGCACCCAGCACCCCAAGCACTGAGCACCCAGCACCCTGAGCACTGAGCACCCAGCACCCGAGTACTGAGCACCCAGCACCCTGAGTACTGAGCACCCAGCTCCCTGAGTACTGAGCACCCAGAACCCTGAGGACTGAGCACCGAGCACCCCGAGTACTGAGCACCCAGCAGCCTGATCACTGAGCACCCTTAGTACTGAGCACTGAGCACCCTGAGTACTGAGCACTGAGCACCCTGAGTACTGGGCATCCAGCACCCTGAGAACTGAGCACCCAGCACCCTGAGCAATGATCACCCTGAGTACTGAGCACCCAGCACCTTGAGCACTGAGCACAGAGCACCCCGAGCACTGAGCACCCAGCACCCGGAGTACTGAGCACCCAGCACCCTGAGTACTAAGCACCGAGCACCCTGAGTACTGAGTACCCAGCACCCTGAGCACTGAACACACAGCACCCTGAGTACTGAGCACCCCGAGCACTGAGCACCCAGCACCCTGAGTACTGAGCACCGAGCACACCGAGCACTGAGCACCCAGCACCCCGAGCACTGAGCACCCAGCACCCTGAGAACTGAGCACCCAGCACCCTGAGTACTGAGCACCCAGCACCCTGAGTACTGAGCACCCAGCACCCTGAGCACTGAGCACCCAGCACCCTGAGCACTGAGCACCCAGAACCCTGAGTACTGAGCACCCAGCACCCCGAGTACTAAGCACCGAGCACCCTGAGCACTGAGCACCCAGCACCCTGAGCACTGAGCACCCAGCACCATGAGTACTGAGCACCCAGCACCCCGAGCACTGAGCACCCAGCACCCTGAGTACTGAGCACCCAGCACCCTGAGCACTGAGCACCGAGCACCCTGAGCACTGAGCACCCAGCACCCTTAGGACTGAGCACCCAGCACCCCGAGCACTGAGCACCCAGCACCCTGAGCACTGAGCACCCTGAGTACTGAGCACTGAGCACCCTGAGTACTGAGCACTGAGCACCCTGAGTACTGAGCACCCAGCACCCTGAGTACTGAGCACCCAGCACCCCGAGCACTGAGTACCCAGCACCCTGAGCACTGAGCGCCCAGCACCCTGAGTACTGAGCACTGTGCACCCAGCACCCCGAGCACTGAGCACCCAGCACCCTGAGTACTGAGCACTGAGCACCCAGCACCCCGAGCATTGAGCACCCAGCACCCGAGTACTGATCACCCAGCACCCTGAGTACTGAGCACCCAGCACCCTGAGTACTGAGCACCCAGCACCCCGAGTACTGAGCAACCAGCACCCTGAGCACTGAGCACCCAGCACCCTGAGCACTGAGCACCCAGCACCCCGAGCACTGCGCACCCAGCACCCTGAGTACTGAGCACCCAGCACCCTGAGCACTGAGCACCAAGCACCCTGAGCACTCAGCACCCAGCACCCTGAGGACTGAGCACCCAGCACCCCGAGCACTGAGCACCCAGCACCCTGAGCAATGAGCACCCTGAGTACTGAGCACTGAGCACCCTGAGTACTGAGCACTGAGCACCCTGAGTACTGAGCACCCAGCACCCTGAGTACTGAGCACCCAGCACCCCGAGCACTGAGTACCCAGCACCCTGAGCACTGAGCACCCAGTACCCTGAGCACTGAGAACCCAGCACCCTGAGCACTGAGCACCCAGCACCCTGAGCACTGGGCACCCAGCACCCTGAGTACTGAGCACTGTGCACCCAGCACCAAGAGCACTGAGCACCCAGCACCCTGAGTACTGAGCACTGAGCACCCAGCACCCCGAGCACTGAGCACCCAGCACTCTGAGCACTGAGCACCCAGCACCCGAGTACTGATCACCCAGCACCCTGAGTACTGAGCACCCAGCACCCTGAGTACTGAGCACCAAGCACCCCGAGCACTGAGTACCCAGCACCCTGAGCACTGAGCACCCAGTACCCTGAGCACTGAGCACCCAGCACCCGAGTACTGATCACCCAGCACCCTGAGCACTGAGCACCCAGCACCCTGAGCATTCAGCACCCAGCACCCCGAGCACTGCGCACCCAGCACCCTGAGTACTGAGCACCCAGCACCCTGAGCACTGAGCACCCAGCACCCTGAGCACTCAGCACCCAGCACCCGGAGCACTGAGCACCCAGCACCCTGAGTAGTGAGCACACAACGTACTGAGCACCGAGCACCCCGAGCACTGAGCACCCAGCACCCTGAGTACTGAGCACCGAGCACCCCGAGCACTGAGCAACCAGCACACTGAGTACTGAGCTCCGAGCACCCCGAGCACTGAGTACCCAGCGCCCTGAGCACTGAGCACCCAGAACCCTGAGCACTGAGCACACAGCACCCTGAGAACTGAGCACCCAGCACCCCGAGCACTGAGCACCCAGCACCCCGAGCACTGAGCACTGAGCACCCTGAGTACTGAGCACCCAGCACCCTGAGCAATGAGCACCCAGCACCCCGAGCACAGAGCACCCAGCACCCAGAGCACTGAGCACTGAGCACCCTGAGTACTGAGCACCCAGCACCCCGAGCACTGAGCACCGAGCACCCTGAGCACTGAGCAGCCAGCACCCTGAGTACTAAGCACCCAGCACCCTGAGTACTGAGCACCCAGCACCCTGAGTACTGAGCACACAGCACCCTGAGTACTGAGCACCCAGCACCCTGAGTACTGAGCACCCAGCGTACTGACCACCGAGCACCCTGAGTACTGAGCACCCAGCGTACTGAGCACCGAGCACCCCGAGCACTGAGTACCCAGCACCCTGAGTACTGAGCACCCAGCACCCTGAGCACTGAGCACCCAGCACCCTGAGTACTGAGCACCCAGCACCCTGAGTACTGAGCACACAGCACGGTGAGTACTGAGCACCCAGCACCCTCAGTACTGAGCACCCAGCGTACTGAGCACCCAGCACCCTGAGTACTGAGCACACAGCACCCTGAGTACTGAGCACACAGCACCCTGAGTACTGAGCACCCAGCGTACTGAGCACCCAGCACCCTGAGTACTGAGCACCCAGCGTACTGTGCACCGAGCACCCCGAGCACTGAGCACCCAGCACCCTGAGTACTGAGCACCCAGCACCCTGAGTACTGAGCACACAGCACGGTGAGTACTGAGCACCCAGCACCCTCAGTACTGAGCACCCAGCGTACTGAGCACCCAGCACCCTGAGTACTGAGCACACAGCACCCTGAGCACTGAGCACCCAGAACCCTGAGTACTGAGCACCCAGCACCCCGAGTACTAAGCACCGAGCACCCTGAGCACTGAGCACCCAGCACCCTGAGCACTGAGCACCCAGCACCCTGAGTACTGAGCACCCAGCACCCCGAGCACTGAGCACCCAGCACCCTGAGTACTGAGCACCCAGCACCCTGAGCACTGAGCACCGAGCACCCTGAGCACTTAGCACCCAGCACCCTGAGCACTGAGCACCCAGCACCCTGAGCACTGAGCACCCAGCACCCTGAGCACTGAGCACCCAGCACCCTGAGTACTGAGCACTGAGCACCCAGCACCCCGAGCACTGAGCCCCCAGCACCCTGAGTACTGAGCACTGAGCACCCAGCACCCCAAGCACTGAGCACCCAGCACCCTGAGCACTGAGCACCCAGCACCCGAGTACTGAGCACCCAGCACCCTGAGTACTGAGCACCCAGCTCCCTGAGTACTGAGCACCCAGAACCCTGAGGACTGAGCACCGAGCACCCCGAGTACTGAGCACCCAGCAGCCTGATCACTGAGCACCCTTAGTACTGAGCACTGAGCACCCTGAGTACTGAGCACTGAGCACCCTGAGTACTGGGCATCCAGCACCCTGAGAACTGAGCACCCAGCACCCTGAGCAATGATCACCCTGAGTACTGAGCACCCAGCACCTTGAGCACTGAGCACAGAGCACCCCGAGCACTGAGCACCCAGCACCCGGAGTACTGAGCACCCAGCACCCTGAGTACTAAGCACCGAGCACCCTGAGTACTGAGTACCCAGCACCATGAGCACTGAACACACAGCACCCTGAGTACTGAGCACCCCGAGCACTGAGCACCCAGCACCCTGAGTACTGAGCACCGAGCACACCGAGCACTGAGCACCCAGCACCCCGAGCACTGAGCACCCAGCACCCTGAGAACTGAGCACCCAGCACCCTGAGTACTGAGCACCCAGCACCCTGAGTACTGAGCACCCAGCACCCTGAGCACTGAGCACCCAGCACCCTGAGCACTGAGCACCCAGAACCCTGAGTACTGAGCACCCAGCACCCCGAGTACTAAGCACCGAGCACCCTGAGCACTGAGCACCCAGCACCCTGAGCACTGAGCACCCAGCACCATGAGTACTGAGCACCCAGCACCCCGAGCACTGAGCACCCAGCACCCTGAGTACTGAGCACCCAGCACCCTGAGCACTGAGCACCGAGCACCCTGAGCACTGAGCACCCAGCACCCTTAGGACTGAGCACCCAGCACCCCGAGCACTGAGCACCCAGCACCCTGAGCACTGAGCACCCTGAGTACTGAGCACTGAGCACCCTGAGTACTGAGCACTGAGCACCCTGAGTACTGAGCACCCAGCACCCTGAGTACTGAGCACCCAGCACCCCGAGCACTGAGTACCCAGCACCCTGAGCACTGAGCGCCCAGCACCCTGAGTACTGAGCACTGTGCACCCAGCACCCCGAGCACTGAGCACCCAGCACCCTGAGTACTGAGCACTGAGCACCCAGCACCCCGAGCATTGAGCACCCAGCACCCGAGTACTGATCACCCAGCACCCTGAGTACTGAGCACCCAGCACCCTGAGTACTGAGCACCCAGCACCCCGAGTACTGAGCAACCAGCACCCTGAGCACTGAGCACCCAGCACCCTGAGCACTGAGCACCCAGCACCCCGAGCACTGCGCACCCAGCACCCTGAGTACTGAGCACCCAGCACCCTGAGCACTGAGCACCAAGCACCCTGAGCACTCAGCACCCAGCACCCTGAGGACTGAGCACCCAGCACCCCGAGCACTGAGCACCCAGCACCCTGAGCAATGAGCACCCTGAGTACTGAGCACTGAGCACCCTGAGTACTGAGCACTGAGCACCCTGAGTACTGAGCACCCAGCACCCTGAGTACTGAGCACCCAGCACCCCGAGCACTGAGTACCCAGCACCCTGAGCACTGAGCACCCAGTACCCTGAGCACTGAGAACCCAGCACCCTGAGCACTGAGCACCCAGCACCCTGAGCACTGGGCACCCAGCACCCTGAGTACTGAGCACTGTGCACCCAGCACCAAGAGCACTGAGCACCCAGCACCCTGAGTACTGAGCACTGAGCACCCAGCACCCCGAGCACTGAGCACCCAGCACTCTGAGCACTGAGCACCCAGCACCCGAGTACTGATCACCCAGCACCCTGAGTACTGAGCACCCAGCACCCTGAGTACTGAGCACCCAGCACCCCGAGTACTGAGCACCCAGCACCCTGAGCACTGAGCACCCAGCACCCTGAGCATTCAGCACCCAGCACCCCGAGCACTGCGCACCCAGCACCCTGAGTACTGAGCACCCAGCACCCTGAGCACTGAGCACCCAGCACCCTGAGCACTCAGCACCCAGCACCCGGAGCACTGAGCACCCAGCACCCTGAGTAGTGAGCACACAACGTACTGAGCACCGAGCACCCCGAGCACTGAGCACCCAGCACCCTGAGTACTGAGCACCGAGCACCCCGAGCACTGAGCAACCAGCACACTGAGTACTGAGCTCCGAGCACCCCGAGCACTGAGTACCCAGCGCCCTGAGCACTGAGCACCCAGAACCCTGAGCACTGAGCACACAGCACCCTGAGAACTGAGCACCCAGCACCCCGAGCACTGAGCACCCAGCACCCCGAGCACTGAGCACTGAGCACCCTGAGTACTGAGCACCCAGCACCCTGAGCAATGAGCACCCAGCACCCCGAGCACAGAGCACCCAGCACCCAGAGCACTGAGCACTGAGCACCCTGAGTACTGAGCACCCAGCACCCCGAGCACTGAGCACCGAGCACCCTGAGCACTGAGCAGCCAGCACCCTGAGTACTAAGCACCCAGCACCCTGAGTACTGAGCACCCAGCACCCTGAGTACTGAGCACACAGCACCCTGAGTACTGAGCACCCAGCACCCTGAGTACTGAGCACCCAGCGTACTGACCACCGAGCACCCTGAGTACTGAGCACCCAGCGTACTGAGCACCGAGCACCCCGAGCACTGAGTACCCAGCACCCTGAGTACTGAGCACCCAGCACCCTGAGCACTGAGCACCCAGCACCCTGAGTACTGAGCACCCAGCACCCTGAGTACTGAGCACACAGCACGGTGAGTACTGAGCACCCAGCACCCTCAGTACTGAGCACCCAGCGTACTGAGCACCCAGCACCCTGAGTACTGAGCACACAGCACCCTGAGTACTGAGCACACAGCACCCTGAGTACTGAGCACCCAGCGTACTGAGCACCCAGCACCCTGAGTACTGAGCACCCAGCGTACTGTGCACCGAGCACCCCGAGCACTGAGCACCCAGCACCCTGAGCACTGAGCACCCAGCACCCTGAGTACTGAGCACCGAGCACTCTGAGTACTGAGCACCCAGCACCCTGAGTACTGAGCACCCAGCAACCTGAGTACTGAGCACCCAGCGTACTGAGCACCGAGCACCAAGCACCCTGAGTACTGAGCACCCAGCACCCGGAGCACTGAGCACCCAGCACCCTGAGTACTGAGCACTGAGCACCCCGAGTACTGAGCACCGAAAACCCTGAGTACTGAGCGCCCAGCACCCTGAGCACTGAGCAACCAGCACCCCGAGCACTGAGCATCCAGCACCCCGAGCACTGAGCACTGAGCACCCTGAGTACTGAGCACCCAGCACCCTGAGCAATGAGCACCCAGCACCCCGAGCACAGAGCACCCAGCACCCAGAGCACTGAGCACTGAGCACCCTGAGTACTGAGCACTGAGCACCCCGAGTACTGAGCACCGAAAACCCTGAGTACTGAGCGCCCAGCACCCTGAGCACTGAGCAACCAGCACCCTGAGCACTGAGCACCCAGCGCCGTGAGCACTGAGCACCCAGCACCCTGAGTACTGAGCACCGAGCCCCCCGAAAACTGAGCACCCAGCACCCTGAGCACTGAGCACCCTTAGTACTGAGCACTGAGCACCCTGAGTACTGAGCACTGAGCACCCTGAGTACTGGGCACCCAGCACCCTGAGAACTGAGCACCCAGCACCCTGAGCAATGATCACCCTGAGTACTGAGCACCCAGCACCTTGAGCACTGAGCACCGAGCACCCCGAGCACTGAGCACCCAGCACCCGGAGTACTGAGCACCCAGCACCCTGAGCACTGAGCACCCAGTACCCTGAGCACTGAGCACCCAGCACCCTGAGCACTGAGCACCCAGCACCCTGAGCACTGAGCACCCAGCACCCTGAGCACTGAGCACCCAGCACCCTGAGTACTGAGCACCCAGCACCCCGAGCACTGAGCACCCAGCACCCTGAGTACTGAGCACCCAGCACCCTGAGCACTGAGCACCGAGCACCCTGAGCACTGAGCACCCAGCACACTGAGCACTGATCACCCAGCACCCTGAGCACTGAGCACCCAGCACCCTGAGCACTGAGCACCCAGCACCCTGAGTACTGAGCACTGAGCACCCAGCACCCCGAGCACTGAGCCCCAGCACCCTGAGTACTGAGCACTGAGCACCCAGCACCCCAAGCACTGAGCACCCAGCACCCTGAGCGCTGAGCACCCAGCACCCGAGTACTGAGCACCCAGCACCCTGAGTACTGAGCACCCAGCTCCCTGAGCACTGAGCACCCAGCACCCTGAGCACTGAGCAACCAGCACCCTGAGCACTGAGCACCCAGCACCCTGAGCACTGAGCACCCAGCACCCTGAGCACTGAGCACCCAGCACCCTGAGCACTGAGCACCCAGCACCCTGAGCACTGAGCACCCAGCACCCTGAGCACTGAGCACCCAGCACCCTGAGCACTGAGCACCCAGCACCCTGAGTACTGAGCACTGAGCACCCAGCACCCCGAGCACTGAGCCCCAGCACCCTGAGTACTGAGCACTGAGCACCCAGCACCCCAAGCACTGAGCACCCAGCACCCTGAGCACTGAGCACCCAGCACCCTGAGCACTGAGCACCCAGCACCCTGAGCACTCAGCACCCAGCACCCTGAGCACTGAGCACCCAGCACCCTGAGTAGTGAGCACCCAACGTACTGAGCACCGAGCACCCCGAGCACTGAGCACCCAGCACCCTGAGTACTGAGCACCGAGCACCCCCGCACTGAGCACCCAGAACACTGAGTACTGAGCTCCGAGCACCCCGAGCACTGAGCACCCAGCGCCCCGAGCACTGAGCACCCAGCACCCTGAGCACTGAGCACCCAGCACCCTGAGCACTGAGCACCCAGCACACCGAGCACTGCGAACCCAGCACCCTGAGTACTGAGCACCCAGCACCCTGAGCACTGAGCACCCAGCACCCTGAGCACTGAGCACCCAGCACCCTGAGCACTGAGCACCCAGCACCCTGAGTAGTGAGCACCCAACGTACTGAGCACCGAGCACCCCGAGCACTGAGCACCCAGCACCCTGAGTACTCAGCACCCAGCACCCCGAGCCCTGAGCACCCAGCACCCTGAGTACTGAGCTCCGAGCACCCCGAGCACTGAGCACCCAGCGCCCCGAGCACTGAGCACCCAGCACCCTGAGTACTGAGCACCCAGCACCCTGAGCACTGAGCAACCAGCACCCTGAGCACTGAGCACCCAGCAACCTGAGCACTGAGCACCCAGCACCCTGAGTACTGAGCTCCGAGCACCCCGAGCACTGAGCACCCAGCGCCCCGAGCACTGAGCACCCAGCACCCTGAGTACTGAGCACCCAGCACCCTGAGCACTGAGCAACCAGCACCCTGAGTACTGAGCACCCAGCACCCTGAGTACTGAGCCCCCAGTACCCCGAGCTCTGAGTACCCAGCACCCTGAGCACTGAGCACCCAGCACCCTGAGCACTGAGCACCCAGCACCCTGAGCACTGAGCACCCAGCACCCTGAGCACTGAGCACCCAGCACCCTGAGTACTGAGCACTGTGCACCCAGCACCAAGAGCACTGAGCACCCAGCACCCTGAGTACTGAGCACTGAGCACCCAGCACACCGAGCACTGAGCACCCAGCACTCTGAGCACTGAGCACCCAGCACCCGAGTACTGATCACCCAGCACCCTGAGTACTGAGCACCCAGCACCCTGAGTAATGAGCACCCAGCACTCCGAGTACTGAGCACCCAGCACCCTGAGCACTGAGCACCCAGCACCCTGAGCACTGAGCTCCCAGCACCCCGAGCACTGCGCACCCAGCACCCTGAGTACTGAGCACCCAGCACCCTGAGCACTCAGCACCCAGCACCCTGAGCACTGAGCACCCAGCACCCTGAGTAGTGAGCACCCAACGTACTGAGCACCGAGCACCCCGAGCACTGAGCACCCAGCACCATGAGTACTGAGCACCGAGCACCCCCAGCACTGAGCACCCAGCACACTGAGTACTGAGCTCCGAGCACCCCGAGCACTGAGCACCCAGCGCCCCGAGCACTGAGCACCCAGCACCCTGAGCACTGAGCACCCAGCACCCTGAGCACTGAGCACCCAGCACACCGAGCACTGCGCACCAAGCACCCTGAGTACTGAGCACCCAGCACCCTGAGCACTGAGCACCCAGCACCCTGAGCACTGAGCACCCAGCACCCTGAGCACTGAGCACCCAGCACCCTGAGTAGTGAGCACCCAACGTACTGAGCACCGAGCACCCCGAGCACTGAGCACCCAGCACCCTGAGTACTCAGCACCCAGCACCCCGAGCACTGAGCACCCAGCACCCTGAGTACTGAGCTCCGAGCACCCCGAGCACTGAGCACCCAGCGCCCCGAGCACTGAGCACCCAGCACCCTGAGTACTGAGCACCCAGCACCCTGAGCACTGAGCAACCAGCACCCTGAGCACTGAGCACCCAGCACCCTGAGTACTGAGCACCCAGCACCCTGAGCACTGAGCACCGAGCACCCTGAGCACTCAGAACCCAGCACCCTGAGGACTGAGCACCCAACACCCCGAGCACTGAGCACCCAGCAACCTGAGCACTGAGCACCCTGAGTACTGAGCACTGAGCACCCTGAGTACTGAGCACTGAGCACCCTGAGTACTGAGCACCCAGCACCCCGAGTACTGAGCACCCAGCACCCCGAGATCTGAGTACCCAGCACCCTGAGCACTGAGCACCCAGCACCCTGAGCACTGAGCACCCAGCACCCTGAGCACTGAGCACCCAACACCCTGAGCACTGAGCACCCAGCACCCTGAGTACTGAGTACTGTGCACCCAGCACCAAGAGCACTGAGCACACAGCACCCTGAGTACTGAGCACTGAGCACCCAGCACCCCGAGCACTGAGCACCCAGCACCCTGAGAACTGAGCAACTAGCACCCTGAGCAATGATCACCCTGAGTACTGAGCACCCAGCACCTTGAGCACTGAGCACAGAGCACCCCGAGCACTGAGCACCCAGCACCCGGAGTACTGAGCACCCAGCACCCTGAGTACTAAGCACCGAGCACCCTGAGTACTGAGTACCCAGCACCCTGAGCACTGAACACACAGCACCCTGAGTTCTGAGCACCCCGAGCACTGAGCACCCAGCACCCTGAGTACTGAGCACCGAGGACCCCGAGCACTGAGCACCCAGCACCCCGAGCACTGAGCACCCAGCACCCTGAGTACTGAGCACCCAGCACCCTGAGTACTGAGCACCCAGCACCCTGAGTACTGAGCACCCAGCACCCTGAGCACTGAGCACCCAGCACCCTGAGCAATGAGCACCCAGAACACTGAGTACTGAGCACCCAGCACCCCGAGTACTAAGCACCGAGCACCCTGAGCACTGAGCACCCAGCACCCTGAGCACTGAGCACCCAGCACCCTGAGTACTGAGCACCCAGCACCCCGAGCACTGAGCACCCAGCACCCTGAGTACTGAGCACCCAGCACCCTGAGCACTGAGCACCGAGCACCCTGAGCACTGAGCACCCAGCACCCTGAGCACTGAGCACCCAGCACCCTGAGCACTGAGCACCCAGCACCCTGAGCACTGAGCACCCAGCACCCTGAGTACTGAGCACTGAGCACCCAGCACCCCGAGCACTGAGCCCCCAGCACCCTGAGTACTGAGCACTGAGCACCCAGCACCCCAAGCACTGAGCACCCAGCACCCTGAGCACTGAGCACCCAGCACCCGAATACTGAGCACCCAGCACCCTGAGTACTGAGCACCCAGCTCCCTGAGTACTGAGCACCCAGCACCCTGAGGACTGAGCACCGAGCACCCCGAGTACTGAGCACCCAGCAGCCTGATCACTGAGCACCCTTAGTACTGAGCACTGAGCACCCTGAGTACTGAGCACTGAGCACCCTGAGTACTGGGCACCCAGCACCCTGAGAACTGAGCACCCAGCACCCTGAGCAATGATCACCCTGAGTTCTGAGCACCCAGCACCTTGAGCACTGAGCACAGAGCACCCCGAGCACTGAGCACCCAGCACCCGGAGTACTGAGCACCCAGCACCCTGAGTACTAAGCACCGAGCACCCTGAGTACTGAGTACCCAGCACCCTGAGCACTGAACACACAGCACCCTGAGTACAGAGCACCCCGAGCACTGAGCACCCAGCACCCTGAGTACTGAGCACCGAGCACACCGAGCACTGAGCACCCAGCACCCCGAGCACTGAGCACCCAGCACCCTGAGAACTGAGCACCCAGCACCCTGAGCACTGAGCACCCAGCACCCTGAGTACTGAGCACCCAGCACCCCGAGCACTGAGCACCCAGCACCCTGAGTACTGAGCACCCACCACCCTGAGCACTGAGCACCGAGCACCCTGAGCACTGAGCACCCAGCACCCTTAGGACTGAGCACCCAGCACCCCGAGCACTGAGCACCCAGCACCCTGAGCACTGAGCACCCTGAGTACTGAGCACTGAGCACCCTGAGTACTGAGCACTGAGCACCCTGAGTACTGAGCAACCAGCACCCTGAGTACTGAGCACCCAGCACCCCGAGCACTGAGTACCCAGCACCCTGAGCACTGAGCACCCATCACCCTGAGTACTGAGCACTGTGCACCCAGCACCCCGAGCACTGAGCACCCAGCACCCTGAGTACTGAGCACTGAGCACCCAGCACCCCGAGCATTGAGCACCCAGCACCCGAGTACTGATCACCCAGCACCCTGAGTACTGAGCACCCAGCACCCTGAGTACTGAGCACCCAGAACCCCGAGTACTGAGCAACCAGCACCCTGAGCACTGAGCACCCAGCACCCTGAGCACTGAGCACCCAGCACCCCGAGCACTGCGCACCCAGCACCCTGAGTACTGAGCACCCAGCACCCTGAGCACTGAGCACCGAGCACCCTGAGCACTCAGCACCCAGCACCCTGAGGACTGAGCACCCAGCACCCCGAGCACTGAGCACCCAGCACCCTGAGCACTGAGCACCCTGAGTACTGAGCACTGAGCACCCTGAGTACTGAGCACTGAGCACCCTGAGTACTGAGCACCCAGCACCCTGAGTACTGAGCACCCAGCACCCCGAGCACTGAGTACCCAGCACCCTGAGCACTGAGCACCCAGTACCCTGAGCACTGAGAACCCAGCACCCTGAGCACTGAGCACCCAGCACCCTGAGCACTGAGCACCCAGCACCCTGAGTACTGAGCACTGTGCACCCAGCACCAAGAGCACTGAGCACCCAGCACCCTGAGTACTGAGCACTGAGCACCCAGCACCCCGAGCACTGAGCACCCAGCACTCTGAGCACTGAGCACCCAGCACCCGAGTACTGATCACCCAGCACCCTGAGTACTGAGCACCCAGCACCCTGAGTACTGAGCACCCAGCACCCCGAGTACTGAGCACCCAGCACCCTGAGCACTGAGCACCCAGCACCCTGAGCACTCAGCACCCAGCACCCCGAGCACTGCGCACCCAGCACCCTGAGTACTGAGCACCCAGCACCCTGAGCACTGAGCACCCAGCACCCTGAGCACTCAGCACCCAGCACCCTGAGCACTGAGCACCCAGCACCCTGAGTAGTGAGCACACAACGTACTGAGCACCGAGCACCCCGAGCACTGAGCACCCAGCACCCTGAGTACTGAGCACCGAGCACACCGAGCACTGAGCACCCAGCACACTGAGTACTGAGCTCCGAGCACCCCGAACACTGAGTACCCAGCGCCCCGAGCACTGAGCACCCAGAACCCTGAGCACTGAGCACACAGCACCCTGAGAACTGAGCACCCAGCACCCCGAGCACTGAGCACCCAGCACCCCGAGCACTGAGCACTGAGCACCCTGAGTACTGAGCACCCAGCACCCTGAGCAATGAGCACCCAGCACCCCGAGCACAGAGCACCCAGCACCCAGAGCACTGAGCACTGAGCACCCTGAGTACTGAGCACCCAGCACCCCGAGCACTGAGCACCGAGCACCCTGAGCACTGAGCAGCCAGCACCCTGAGTACTAAGCACCCAGCACCCTGAGTACTGAGCACCCAGCACCCTGAGTACTGAGCATCCAGCGTACTGAGCACCGAGCACCCTGAGTACTGAGCACCCAGCGTACTGAGCACCGAGCACCCCGAGCACTGAGCACCCAGCACCCTGAGTACTGAGCACCCAGCACCCTGAGCACTGAGCACCCAGCACCCTGAGTACTGAGCACCCAGCACCCTGAGTACTGAGCACACAGCACCCTGAGTACTGAGCACCCAGCACCCTCAGTACTGAGCACCCAGCGTACTGAGCACCCAGCACCCTGAGTACTGAGCAGTCAGCACCCTGAGTACTGAGCACACAGCACCCTGAGTACTGAGCACCCAGCGTACTGAGCACCGAGCACCCCGAGCACTGAGCACCCAGCACCCTGAGCACTGAGCACCCAGCACCCTGAGTACTGAGCACCGAGCACCCTGAGTACTGAGCACCCAGCACCCTGAGTACTGAGCACCCAGCAACCTGAGTACTGAGCACCCAGCGTACTGAGCACCGAGCACCCAGCACCCTGAGTACTGAGCACCCAGCACCCTGAGCACTGAGCACCCAGCACCCGAGTACTGAGCACCCAGCACCCTGAGTACTGAGCACACAGCACCCTGAGTACTGAGCACCCAGCGTACTGAGCACCGAGCACCACGAGCACTGAGCACCCAGCACCCTGAGTACTGAGCACCCAGCACCCTGAGTACTGAGCACCGAGCACCCTGAGTACTGAGCACCCAGCACCCTGAGTACTGAGCACCCAGCCACCTGAGTACTGAGCACCCAGCGTACTGAGCACCGAGCACCCAGCACCCTGAGTACTGAGCACCCAGCACCCTGAGCACTGAGGACCCAGCACCCGAGTACTGAGCACCCAGCACCCTGAGTACTGAGCACCCAGCTCCCTGAGTACTGAGCACCCAGCACCCTGAGGACTGAGCACCGAGCACCCCGAGTACTGAGCACCCAGCAGCCTGATCACTGAGCACCCTTAGTACTGAGCACTGAGCACCCTGAGTACTGAGCACTGAGCACCCTGAGTACTGGGCACCCAGCACCCTGAGAACTGAGCACCCAGCACCCTGAGCAATGATCACCCTGAGTTCTGAGCACCCAGCAGCCTGATCACTGAGCACCCTGAGTACTGAGCACTGAGCACCCTGAGTACTGAGCACTGAGCACCCTGAGTACTGAGCACCCAGCACCCTGAGTACTGAGCACCCAGCACCCCGAGCACTGAGTACCCAGCACCCTGAGCACTGAGCACCCAGCACCCTGAGTACTGAGCACTGTGCACCCAGCACCCCGAGCACTGAGCACCCAGCACCCTGAGTACTGAGCACTGAGCACCCAGCACCCTGAGCATTGAGCACCCAGCACCCAAGTACTGATCACCCAGCACCCTGAGTACTGAGCACCCAGCACCCTGAGTACTGAGCACCCAGCACCCCGAGTACTGAGCAACCAGCACCCTGAGCACTGAGCACCCAGCACCCTGAGCACTGAGCACCAAGCACCCCGAGCACTGCGCACCCAGCACCCTGAGTACTGAGCACCCAGCACCCTGAGCACTGAGCACCGAGCACCCTGAGCACTCAGCACCCAGCACCCTGAGGACTGAGCACCCAGCACCCCGAGCACTGAGCACCCAGCACCCTGAGCACTGAGCACCCTGAGTACTGAGCACTGAGCACCCTGAGTACTGAGCACTGAGCACCCTGAGTACTGAGCACCCAGCACCCTGAGTACTGAGCACCCAGCACCCCGAGCACTGAGTACCCAGCACCCTGAGCACTGAGCACCCAGTACCCTGAGCACTGAGAACCCAGCACCCTGAGCACTGAGCAGCCAGCACCCTGAGCACTGAGCACCCAGCACCCTGAGTACTGAGCACTGTGCACCCAGCACCAAGAGCACTGAGCACCCAGCACCCTGAGTACTGAGCACTGAGCACCCAGCACCCCGAGCACTGAGCACCCAGCACTCTGAGCACTGAGCACCCAGCACCCGAGTACTGATCACCCAGCACCCTGAGTACTGAGCACCCAGCACCCTGAGTACTGAGCACCCAGCACCCCGAGTACTGAGCACCCAGCACCCTGAGCACTGAGCACCCAGCACCCTGAGCACTCAGCACCCAGCACCCCGAGCACTGCGCACCCAGCACCCTGAGTACTGAGCACCCAGCACCCTGAGCACTGAGCACCCAGCACCCTGAGAACTCAGCACCCAGCACCCTGAGCACTGAGCACCCAGCACCCTGAGTACTGAGCACCCAGCACCCCGAGTACTGAGCACCCAGCACCCTGAGCACTGAGCACCCAGCACCCTGAGCACTGAGCACCCAGCACCCCGAGCACTGCGCACCCAGCACCCTGAGTACTGAGCACCCAGCACCCTGAGCACTGAGCACCCAGCACCCTGAGCACTCAGCACCCAGCACCCTGAGCACTGAGCACCCAGCACCCTGAGTAGTGAGCACCCAACGTACTGAGCACCGAGCACCCCGAGCACTGAGCACCCAGCACCCTGAGTACTGAGCACCGAGCACCCCGAGCACTGAGCACCCAGCACACTGAGTACTGAGCTCCGAGCACCCCGTGCACTGAGTACCCAGCGCCCCGAGCACTGAGCACCCAGAACCCTGAGCACTGAGCACACAGCACCCTGAGAACTGAGCACCCAGCACCCCGAGCACTGAGCACCCAGCACCCCGAGCACTGAGCACTGAGCACCCTGAGTACTGAGCACCCAGCACCCTGAGCAATGAGCACCCAGCACCCCGAGCACAGAGCACCCAGCACCCAGAGAACTGAGCACTGAGCACCCTGAGTACTGAGCACCCAGCACCCCGAGCACTGAGCACCGAGCTCCCTGAGTACTGAGCAGCCAGCACCCTGAGTTCTAAGCACCCAGCACCCTGAGTACTGAGCACCCAGCTCCCTGAGTACTGAGCACACAGCACCCTGAGTACTGAGCACCCAGCGTACTGAGCACCCAGCACCCTGAGTACTGAACACCCAGCGTACTGAGCACCGAGCACCCCGAGCACTGAGCACCCAGCACCCTGAGCACTGAGCACCCAGCACCCTGAGTACTGAGCACCGAGCACCCTGAGTACTGAGCACCCAGCACCCTGAGTACTGAGCACCCAGCAACCTGAGTACTGAGCACCCAGCGTACTGAGCACCGAGCACCCAGCACCCTGAGTACTGAGCACCCAGCACCCTGAGCACTGAGCACCCAGCACCCTGAGTACTGAGCATTGAGCACCCCGAGTACTGAGCACCGAAAACCCTGAGTACTGAGCGCCCAGCACCCTGAGCACTGAGCAACCAGCACCCTGAGCACTGAGCACCCAGCACCATGAGCACTGAGCACCCAGCACCCTGAGTACTGAGCACCGAGCCCCCCGAACACTGAGCACCCAGCACCCTGAGCACTGAGCACCCTTAGTACTGAGCACTGAGCACCCTGAGTACTGAGCACTGAGCACCCTGAGTACTGAGCACCCAGCACCCTGAGTACTGAGCACCCAGCACCCTGAGCAATGATCACCCTGAGTACTGAGCACCCAGCACCTTGAGCACTGAGCACCGAGCACCCCGAGCACTGAGCACCCAGCACCCGGAGTACTGAGCACCCAGCACCCTGAGTACTAAGCACCGAGCACCCTGAGTACTGAGCACCCAGCACCCTGAGCACTGAACACACAACACCCTGAGTACTGAGCACCCCGAGCACTGAGCACCCAGCACCCTGAGTACTGAGCACCGAGCACCCCGAGCACTGAGCACCCAGCACCCTGAGTACTGAGCACCCAGAACCCTGAGTACTGAGCACTGAGCACCCAGCACCCGGAGTACTGAGCACCCAGCACCCTGAGTACTAAGCACCGAGCACCCTGAGTACTGAGCACCCAGCACCCTGAGCACTGAGCACCCAGCACCCTGAGCACTGAGCACCCAGCACCCTGAGCACTGAGCACCCAGCACCCTGAGTACTGAGCGCTGAGCACCCAGCACCCCGAGCACTGAGCCCCCAGCACCCTGAGTACTGAGCACTGAGCACCCAGCACCCCAAGCACTGAGCACCCAGCACCCTGAGCACTGAGCACCCAGCACCCGAGTACAGAGCACCCAGCACCCTGAGTACTGAGCACCCAGCTCCCTGAGTACTGAGCACCCAGCACCCTGAGGACTGAGCACCGAGCACCCCGAGTACTGAGCACCCAGCAGCCTGATCACTGAGCACCCTTAGTACTGAGCACTGAGCACCCTGAGTACTGGGCACCCAGCACCCTGAGAACTGAGCACCCAGCACCCTGAGCAATGATCACCCTGAGTTCTGAGCACCCAGCACCTTGAGCACTGAGCACAGAGCACCCCGAGCACTGAGCACCCAGCACCCGGAGTACTGAGCACCCAGCACCCTGAGTACTAAGCACCGAGCACCCTGAGTACTGAGTAACCAGCACCCTGAGCACTGAACACACAGCACCCTGAGTACTGAGCACCCCGAGCACTGAGCACCCAGCACCCTGAGTACTGAGCACCCAGCACCCTGAGAACTGAGCACCCAGCACCCTGAGTACTGAGCACCCAGCACCCTGAGTACTGAGCACCCAGCACCCTGAGCACTGAGCACCCAGCACCCTGAGCACTGAGCACCCAGAACCCTGAGTACTGAGCACCCAGCACCCCGAGTACTAAGCACCGAGCACCCTGAGCACTGAGCACCCAGCACCCTGAGCACTGAGCACCCAGCACCCTGAGTACTGAGCACCCAGCACCCCGAGCACTGAGCACCCAGCACCCTGAGTACTGAGCACCCAGCACCCTGAGCAATGAGCACCGAGCACCCTGAGCACTGAGCACCCAGCACCCTTAGGACTGAGCACCCAGCACCCCGAGCACTGAGCACCCAGCACCCTGAGCACTGAGCACCCTGAGTACTGAGCACTGAGCACCCTGAGTACTGAGCACTGAGCACCCTGAGTACTGAGCACCCAGCACCCTGAGTACTGAGCACCCAGCACCCCGAGCACTGAGTACCCAGCACCCTGAGCACTGAGCACCCAGCACCCTGAGTACTGAGCACTGTGCACCCAGCACCCCGAGCACTGAGCACCCAGCACCCTGAGTACTGAGCACTGAGCACCCAGCACCCCGAGCATTGAGCACCCAGCACCCAAGTACTGATCACCCAGCACCCTGAGTACTGAGCACCCAGCACCCTGAGTACTGAGCACCCAGCACCCCGAGTACTGAGCAACCAGCACCCTGAGCACTGAGCACCCAGCACCCTGAGCACTGAGCACCCAGCACCCCGAGTACTGCGCACCCAGCACCCTGAGTACTGAGCACCCAGCACCCTGAGCACTGAGCACCGAGCACCCTGAGCACTCAGCACCCAGCACCCTGAGGACTGAGCACCCAGCACCCCGAGCACTGAGCACCCAGCACCCTGAGCACTGAGCACCCTGAGTACTGAGCACTGAGCACCCTGAGTACTGAGCACTGAGCACCCTGAGTACTGAGCACCCAGCACCCTGAGTACTGAGCACCCAGCACCCCGAGCACTGAGTACCCAGCACCCTGAGCACTGAGCACCCAGTACCCTGAGCACTGAGAACCCAGCACCCTGAGCACTGAGCAACCAGCACCCTGAGCACTGAGCACCCAGCACCCTGAGTACTGAGCACTGTGCACCCAGCACCAAGAGCACTGAGCACCCAGCACCCTGAGTACTGAGCACTGAGCACCCAGCACCCTGAGCAATGATCACCCTGAGTACTGAGCACCCAGCACCTTGAGCACTGAGCACCGAGCACCCCGAGCACTGAGCACCCAGCACCCGGAGTACTGAGCACCCAGCACCCTGAGTACTAAGCACCGAGCACCCTGAGTACTGAGCACCCAGCACCCTGAGCACTGAACACACAACACCCTGAGTACTGAGCACCCCGAGCACTGAGCACCCAGCACCCTGAGTACTGAGCACCGAGCACCCCGAGCACTGAGCACCCAGCACCCTGAGTACTGAGCACCCAGAACCCTGAGTACTGAGCACTGAGCACCCAGCACCCGGAGTACTGAGCACCCAGCACCCTGAGTACTAAGCACCGAGCACCCTGAGTACTGAGCACCCAGCACCCTGAGCACTGAGCACCCAGCACCCTGAGCACTGAGCACCCAGCACCCTGAGCACTGAGCACCCAGCACCCTGAGTACTGAGCGCTGAGCACCCAGCACCCCGAGCACTGAGCCCCCAGCACCCTGAGTACTGAGCACTGAGCACCCAGCACCCCAAGCACTGAGCACCCAGCACCCTGAGCACTGAGCACCCAGCACCCGAGTACAGAGCACCCAGCACCCTGAGTACTGAGCACCCAGCTCCCTGAGTACTGAGCACCCAGCACCCTGAGGACTGAGCACCGAGCACCCCGAGTACTGAGCACCCAGCAGCCTGATCACTGAGCACCCTTAGTACTGAGCACTGAGCACCCTGAGTACTGAGCACTGAGCACCCTGAGTACTGGGCACCCAGCACCCTGAGAACTGAGCACCCAGCACCCTGAGCAATGATCACCCTGAGTTCTGAGCACCCAGCACCTTGAGCACTGAGCACAGAGCACCCCGAGCACTGAGCACCCAGCACCCGGAGTACTGAGCACCCAGCACCCTGAGTACTAAGCACCGAGCACCCTGAGTACTGAGTAACCAGCACCCTGAGCACTGAACACACAGCACCCTGAGTACTGAGCACCCCGAGCACTGAGCACCCAGCACCCTGAGTACTGAGCACCCAGCACCCTGAGAACTGAGCACCCAGCACCCTGAGTACTGAGCACCCAGCACCCTGAGTACTGAGCACCCAGCACCCTGAGCACTGAGCACCCAGCACCCTGAGCACTGAGCACCCAGAACCCTGAGTACTGAGCACCCAGCACCCCGAGTACTAAGCACCGAGCACCCTGAGCACTGAGCACCCAGCACCCTGAGCACTGAGCACCCAGCACCCTGAGTACTGAGCACCCAGCACCCTGAGCACTGAGCACCCAGCACCCTGAGTACTGAGCACCCAGCACCCTGAGCAATGAGCACCGAGCACCCTGAGCACTGAGCACCCAGCACCCTTAGGACTGAGCACACAGCACCCCGAGCACTGAGCACCCAGCACCCTGAGCACTGAGCACCCTGAGTACTGAGCACTGAGCACCCTGAGTACTGAGCACTGAGCACCCTGAGTACTGAGCACCCAGCACCCTGAGTACTGAGCACCCAGCACCCCGAGCACTGAGTACCCAGCACCCTGAGCACTGAGCACCCAGCACCCTGAGTACTGAGCACTGTGCACCCAGCACCCCGAGCACTGAGCACCCAGCACCCTGAGTACTGAGCACTGAGCACCCAGCACCCCGAGCATTGAGCACCCAGCACCCAAGTACTGATCACCCAGCACCCTGAGTACTGAGCACCCAGCACCCTGAGTACTGAGCACCCAGCACCCCGAGTACTGAGCAACCAGCACCCTGAGCACTGAGCACCCAGCACCCTGAGCACTGAGCACCCAGCACCCCGAGTACTGCGCACCCAGCACCCTGAGTACTGAGCACCCAGCACCCTGAGCACTGAGCACCGAGCACCCTGAGCACTCAGCACCCAGCACCTGCGGACTGAGCACCCAGCACCCCGAGCACTGAGCACCCAGCACCCTGAGCACTGAGCACCCTGAGTACTGAGCACTGAGCACCCTGAGTACTGAGCACTGAGCACCCTGAGTACTGAGCACCCAGCACCCTGAGTACTGAGCACCCAGCACCCCGAGCACTGAGTACCCAGCACCCTGAGCACTGAGCACCCAGTACCCTGAGCACTGAGAACCCAGCACCCTGAGCACTGAGCAACCAGCACCCTGAGCACTGAGCACCCAGCACCCTGAGTACTGAGCACTGTGCACCCAGCACCAAGAGCACTGAGCACCCAGCACCCTGAGTACTGAGCACTGAGCACCCAGCACCCCGAGCACTGAGCACCCAGCACTCTGAGCACTGAGCACCCAGCACCCGAGTACTGATCACCCAGCACCCTGAGTACTGAGCACCCAGCACCCTGAGCACTGAGCACCCAGCACCCTGAGTAGTGAGCACACAACGTACTGAGCACCGAGCACCCCGAGCACTGAGCACCCAGCACCCTGAGTACTGAGCACCGAGCAACCCGAGCACTGAGCACCCAGCACACTGAGTACTGAGCTCCGAGCACCCCGAGCACTGAGTACCCAGCGCCCCGAGCACTGAGCACCCAGAACCCTGAGCACTGAGCACACAGCACCCTGAGAACTGAGCACCCAGCACCCAGAGCACTGAGCACCCAGCACCCCGAGCACTGAGCACTGAGCACCCTGAGTACTGAGCACCCAGAACCCTGAGCAATGAGCACCCAGCACCCCGAGCACAGAGCACCCAGCACCCAGATCACTGAGCACTGAGCACCCTGAGTACTGAGCACCCAGCACCCCGAGCACTGAGCACCGATCACCCTGAGCACTGAGCAGCCAGCACCCTGAGTACTAAGCACCCAGCACCCTGAGTACTGAGCACCCAGCGTACTGAGCACCGAGCACCCTGAGTACTGAGCACCCAGCGTACTGAGCACCGAGCACCCCGAGCACTGAGCACCCAGCACCCTGAGTACTGAGCACACAGCACCCTGAGTACTGAGCACCCAGCACCCTGAGTACTGTGCACCCAGCGTACTGAGCACCGAGCACCCTGAGTAATGAGCACCCAGCACCCTGAGTACTGAGCACACAGCACCCTGAGCACTGAGCACCCAGCACCCTGAGTACTGAGCACTGTGCACCCAGCACCAAGAGCACTGAGCACCCAGCACCCTGAGTACTGAGCACTGAGCACCCAGCACACCGAGCACTGAGCACCCAGCGCTCTGAGCACTGAGCACCCAGCACCCGAGTACTGATCACCCAGCACCCTGAGTACTGAGCACCCAGCACCCTGAGTACTGAGCACCCAGCACCCCGAGTACTGAGCACCCAGCACCCTGAGCACTGAGCACCCAGCACCCTGAGCACTGAGCACCCAGCACCCCGAGCACTGCGCACCCAGCACCCTGAGTACTGAGCACCCAGCACCCTGAGCACTGAGCACCCAGCACCCTGAGCACTCAGCACCCAGCACCCTGAGCACTGAGCACCCAGCACCCTGAGTAGTGAGCACCCAACGTACTGAGCACCGAGCACCCCGAGCACTGAGCACCCAGCACCCTGAGTACTGAGCACCGAGCACCCCCAGCACTGAGCACCCAGCACACTGAGTACTGAGCTCCGAGCACCCCGAGCACTGAGCACCCAGCGCCCCGAGCACTGAGCACCCAGCACCCTGAGCACTGAGCACCCAGCACACCGAGCACTGCGCACCCAGCACCCTGAGTACTGAGCACCCAGCACCCTGAGCACTGAGCACCCAGCACCCTGAGCACTGAGCACCCAGCACCCTGAGCACTGAGCACCCAGCACCCTGAGTAGTGAGCACCCAACGTACTGAGCACCGAGCACTTCGAGCACTGAGCATCCAGCACCCTGAGTACTCAGCACCCAGCACCCCGAGCACTGAGCACCCAGCACCCTGAGTACTGAGCTCTGAGCACCCCGAGCACTGAGCACCCAGCGCCCCGAGCACTGAGCAGACAGCACCCTGAGTACTGAGCACCCAGCACCCTGAGCACTGAGCAACCAGCACCCTGAGCACTGAGCACCCAGCACCCTGAGTACTGAGCACCCAGCACCCTGAGCACTCAGCACCCAGCACCCTGAGGACTGAGCACCCAGCACCCCGAGCACTGAGCACCCAGCACCCTGAGCACTGAGCACCCTGAGTACTGAGCACTGAGCACCCTGAGTACTGAGCACTGAGCACCCTGAGGACTGAGCACCCAGCACCCCGAGCACTGAGCACCCAGCACCCTGAGCACTGAGCACCCTGAGTACTGAGCACTGAGCACCCTGAGTACTGAGCACTGAGCACCCTGAGTACTGAGCACCCAGCACCCCGAGTACTGAGCACCCAGCACCCCGAGCACTGAGTACCCAGCACCCTGAGCACTGAGCACCCAGCACCCTGAGCACTGAGCACCCAGCACCCTGAGCACTGAGCACCCAACACCCTGAGCACTGAGCACCCAGCACCCTGAGTACTGAGCACTGTGCACCCAGCACCAAGAGCACTGAGCACCCAGCAACCTGAGTACTGAGCACTGAGCACCCAGCACCCCGAGCACTGAGCACCCAGCACCCTGAGAACTGAGCACCCAGCACCCTGAGCAATGATCACCCTGAGTACTGAGCACCCAGCACCTTGAGCACTGAGCACAGAGCACCCCGAGCACTGAGCACCCAGCACCCGGAGTACTGAGCACCCAGCACCCTGAGTACTAAGCACCGAGCACCCTGAGTACTGAGTACCCAGCACCCTGAGCACTGAACACACAGCACCCTGAGTTCTGAGCACCCCGAGCACTGAGCACCCAGCACCCTGAGTACTGAGCACCGAGCACCCCGAGCACTGAGCACCCAGCACCCCGAGCACTGAGCACCCAGCACCCTGAGAACTGAGCACCCAGCACCCTGAGTACTGAGCACCCAGCACCCTGAGTACTGAGCACCCAGCACCCTGAGCACTGAGCACCCAGCACCCTGAGCACTGAGCACCCAGAACCCTGAGTACTGAGCACCCAGCACCCCGAGTACTAAGCACCGAGCACCCTGAGCACTGAGCACCCAGCACCCTGAGCACTGAGCACCCAGCACCCTGAGTACTGAGCACCCAGCACCCCGAGCACTGAGCACCCAGCACATTGAGTACTGAGCACCCAGCACCCTGAGCACTGAGCATCGAGCACCCTGAGCACTGAGCACCCAGCACACTGAGCACTGAGCACCCAGCACCCTGAGCACTGAGCACCCAGCACCCTGAGCACTGAGCACCCAGCACCCTGAGTACTGAGCACTGAGCACCCAGCACCCCGAGCACTGAGCCCCCAGCACCCTGAGTACTGAGCACTGAGCACCCAGCACCCCAAGCACTGAGCACCCAGCACCCTGAGCACTGAGCACCCAGCACCCGAGTACTGAGCACCCAGCACCCTGAGTACTGAGCACCCAGCTCCCTGAGTACTGAGCACACAGCACCCTGAGGACTGAGCACCGAGCACCCCGAGTACTGAGCACCCAGCAGCCTGATCACTGAGCACCCTTAGTACTGAGCACTGAGCACCCTGAGTACTGAGCACTGAGCACCCTGAGTACTGGGCACCCAGCACCCTGAGAACTGAGCACCCAGCACCCTGAGCAATGATCACCCTGAGTTCTGAGCACCCAGCACCTTGAGCACTGAGCACAGAGCACCCCGAGCACTGAGCACCCAGCACCCGGAGTACTGAGCACCCAGCACCCTGAGTACTAAGCACCGAGCACCCTGAGTACTGAGTACCCAGCACCCTGAGCACTGAACACACAGCACCCTGAGTACTGAGCACCCCGAGCACTGAGCACCCAGCACCCTGAGTACTGAGCACCGAGCACACCGAGCACTGAGCACCCAGCACCCCGAGCACTGAGCACCCAGCACCCTGAGAACTGAGCACCCAGCACCCTGAGTACTGAGCACCCAGCACCCTGAGTACTGAGCACCCAGCACCCTGAGCACTGAGCACCCAGCACCCATAGCACTGAGCACCCAGAACCCTGAGTACTGAGCACCCAGCACCCCGAGTACTAAGCACCGAGCACCCTGAGCACTGAGCACCCAGCACCCTGAGCACTGAGCACCAAGCACCCTGAGTACTGAGCACCCAGCACCCCGAGCACTGAGCACCCAGCACCCTGAGTACTGAGCACCCAGCACCCTGAGCACTGAGCACCGAGCACCCTGAGCACTGAGCACCCAGCACCCTTAGGACTGAGCACCCAGCACGGCGAGCACTGAGCACCCAGCACCCTGAGCACTGAGCACCCTGAGTACTGAGCACTGAGCACCCTGAGTACTGAGCACTGAGCACCCTGAGTACTGAGCACCCAGCACCCTGAGTACTGAGCACCCAGCACCCCGAGTACTGAGCAACCAGCACCCTGAGCACTGAGCACCCAGCAACCTGAGCACTGAGCACCCAGCACCCCGAGCACTGCGCACCCAGCACCCTGAGTACTGAGCACCCAGCACCCTGAGCACTGAGCACCGAGCACCCTGAGCACTCAGCACCCAGCACCCTGAGGACTGAGCACCCAGCACCCCGAGCACTGAGCACCCAGCACCCTGAGCACTGAGCACCCTGAGTACTGAGCACCCAGCACCCTGAGCACTGAGCACCCAGCACCCTGAGCACTCAGCACCCAGCAACCTGAGCACTGAGCACCCAGCACCCTGAGTAGTGAGCACACAACGTACTGAGCACCGAGCACCCCGAGCACTGAGCACCCAGCACCCTGAGTACTGAGCACCGAGCACCCCGAGCACTGAGCACCCAGCACACTGAGTACTGAGCTCCGAGCACCCCGAGCACTGAGTACCCAGCGCCCCGAGCACTGAGCACCCAGAAACCTGAGCACTGAGCACCCAGCACCCTGAGAACTGAGCACCCAGCACCCCGAGCACTGAGCACCAAGCACCCCGAGCACTGAGCACTGAGCACCCTGAGTACTGAGCACCCAGCACCCTGAGCAATGAGCACCCAGCACCCCGAGCACAGAGCACCCAGCACCCAGAGCACTGAGCACCCTGAGTACTGAGCACCCAGCACCCCGAGCACTGAGCACCGAGCACCCTGAGCACTGAGCAGCCAGCACCCTGAGTACTAAGCACCCAGCACCCTGAGTACTGAGCACCCAGCACCCTGAGTACTGAGCACACAGCACCCTGAGTACTGAGCACCCAGCACCCTGAGTACTGAGCACCCAGCGTACTGAGCACCGAGCACCCCGAGCACTGAGCACCCAGCACCCTGAGTACTCAGCACCCAGCACCCCAAGCACTGAGCACCCAGCACCCTGAGTACTGAGCTCCGAGCACCCCGAGCACTGAGCACCCAGCGCCCCGAGCACTGAGCACCCAGCACCCTGAGTACTGAGCACCCAGCACCCTGAGCACTGAGCAACCAGCACCCTGAGTACTGAGCACCCAGCACCCTGAGTACTGAGCACCCAGCACCCCGTGCACTGAGTACCCAGCACCCTGAGCACTGAGCACCCAGCACCCTGAGCACTGAGCACCCAGCACCCTGAGCACTGAGCACCCAGCACCCTGAGCACTGAGCACCCAGCACCCTGAGTACTGAGCACTGTGCACCCAGCACCAAGAGCACTGAGCACCCAGCACCCTGAGTACTGAGCACTGAGCACCCAGCACACCGAGCACTGAGCACCCAGCGCTCTGAGCACTGAGCACCCAGCACCCGAGTACTGATCACCCAGCACCCTGAGTACTGAGCACCCAGCACCCTGAGTACTGAGCACCCAGCACCCCGAGTACTGAGCACCCAGCACCCTGAGCACTGAGCACCCAGCACCCTGAGCACTGAGCACCCAGCACCCCGAGCACTGCGCACCCAGCACCCTGAGTACTGAGCACCCAGCACCCTGAGCACTGAGCACCCAGCACCCTGAGCACTCAGCACCCAGCACCCTGAGCACTGAGCACCCAGCACCCTGAGTAGTGAGCACCCAACGTACTGAGCACCGAGCACCCCGAGCACTGAGCACCCAGCACCCTGAGTACTGAGCACCGAGCACCCCCAGCACTGAGCACCCAGCACACTGAGTACTGAGCTCCGAGCACCCTGAGCACTGAGCACCCAGCGCCCCGAGCACTGAGCACCCAGCACCCTGAGCACTGAGCACCCAGCACCCTGAGCACTGAGCACCCAGCACACCGAGCACTGCGCACCCAGCACCCTGAGTACTGAGCACCCAGCACCCTGAGCACTGAGCACCCAGCACCCTGAGCACTGAGCACCCAGCACCCTGAGCACTGAGCACCCAGCACCCTGAGTAGTGAGCACCCAACGTACTGAGCACCGAGCACTTCGAGCACTGAGCACCCAGCACCCTGAGTACTCAGCACCCAGCACCCCGAGCACTGAGCACCCAGCACCCTGAGTACTGAGCTCTGAGCACCCCGAGCACTGAGCACCCAGCGCCCCGAGCACTGAGCACCCAGCACCCTGAGTACTGAGCACCCAACACCCTGAGCACTGAGCAACCAGCACCCTGAGCACTGAGCACCCAGCACCCTGAGTACTGAGCACCCAGCACCCTGAGCACTCAGCACCCAGCACCCTGAGGACTGAGCACCCAGCACCCCGAGCACTGAGCACCCAGCACCCTGAGCACTGAGCACCCTGAGTACTGAGCACTGAGCACCCTGAGTACTGAGCACTGAGCACCCTGAGGACTGAGCACCCAGCACCCCGAGCACTGAGCACCCAGCACCCTGAGCACTGAGCACCCTGAGTACTGAGCACTGAGCACCCTGAGTATTGAGCACTGAGCACCCTGAGTACTGAGCACCCAGCACCCCGAGTACTGAGCACCCAGCACCCCGAGCACTGAGTACCCAGCACCCTGAGCACTGAGCACCCAGCACCCTGAGCACTGAGCACCCAGCACCCTGAGCACTGAGCACCCAACACCCTGAGCACTGAGCACCCAGCACCCTGAGTACTGAGCACTGTGCACCCAGCACCAAGAGCACTGAGCACCCAGCACCCTGAGTACTGAGCACTGAGCACCCAGCACCCCGAGCACTGAGCACCCAGCACCCTGAGAACTGAGCACCCAGCACCCTGAGCAATGATCACCCTGAGTACTGAGCACCCAGCACCTTGAGCACTGAGCACAGAGCACCCCGAGCACTGAGCACCCAGCACCCGGAGTACTGAGCACCCAGCACCCTGAGTACTAAGCACCGAGCACCCTGAGTACTGAGTACCCAGCACCCTGAGCACTGAACACACAGCACCCTGAGTTCTGAGCACCCCGAGCACTGAGCACCCAGCACCCTGAGTACTGAGCACCGAGCACCCCGAGCACTGAGCACCCAGCACCCCGAGCACTGAGCACAAAGCACCCTGAGAACTGAGCACCCAGCACCCTGAGTACTGAGCACCCAGCACCCTGAGTACTGAGCACCCAGCACCCTGAGCACTGAGCACCCAGCACCCTGAGCACTGAGCACCCAGAACCCTGAGTACTGAGCACCCAGCACCCCGAGTACTAAGCACCGAGCACCCTGAGCACTGAGCACCCAGCACCCTGAGCACTGAGCACCCAGCACCCTGAGTACTGAGCACCCAGCACCCTGAGCACTGAGCACCCAGCACCCTGAGTACTGAGCACCCAGCACCCTGAGCACTGAGCACCGAGCACCCTGAGCACTGAGCACCCAGCACCCTGAGCACTGAGCACCCAGCACCCTGAGCACTGAGCACCCAGCACCCTGAGCACTGAGCACCCAGCACCCTGAGTACTGAGCACTGAGCACCCAGCACCCCGAGCACTGAGCCCCCAGCACCCTGAGTACTGAGCACTGAGCACCCAGCACCCCAAGCACTGAGCACCCAGCACCCTGAGCACTGAGCACCCAGCACCCGAGTACTGAGCACCCAGCACCCTGAGTACTGAGCACCCAGCTCCCTGAGTACTGAGCACCCAGCACCCTGAGGACTGAGCACCGAGCACCCCGAGTACTGAGCACCCAGCAGCCTGATCACTGAGCACCCTTAGTACTGAGCACTGAGCACCCTGAGTACTGAGCACTGAGCACCCTGAGTACTGGGCACCCAGCACCCTGAGAACTGAGCACCCAGCACCCTGAGCAATGATCACCCTGAGTTCTGAGCACCCAGCACCTTGAGCACTGAGCACAGAGCACCCCGAGCACTGAGCACCCAGCACCCGGAGTACTGAGCACCCAGCACACTGAGTACTAAGCACCGAGCACCCTGAGTACTGAGTACCCAGCACCCTGAGCACTGAACACACAGCACCCTGAGTACTGAGCACCCCGAGCACTGAGCACCCAGCACCCTGAGCACTGAGCACCCAGCACCCCGAGCACTGAGCACCCAGCACCCTGAGAACTGAGCACCCAGCACCCTAAGTACTGAGCACCCAGCACCCTGAGTACTGAGCACCCAGCACCCTGAGCACTGAGCACCCAGCACCCATAGCACTGAGCACCCAGAACCCTGAGTACTGAGCACCCAGCACCCCGAGTACTAAGCACCGAGCACCCTGAGCACTGAGCACCCAGCACCCTGAGCACTGAGCACCAAGCACCCTGAGTACTGAGCACCCAGCACCCCGAGCACTGAGCACCCAGCACCCTGAGTACTGAGCACCCAGCACCCTGAGCACTGAGCACCCAGCACCCTGAGCACTGAGCACCCAGCACCCTTAGGACTGAGCACCCAGCACCCCGAGCACTGAGCACCCAGCACCCTGAGCACTGAGCACCCTGAGTACTGAGCACTGAGCACCCTGAGTACTGAGCACTGAGCACCCTGAGTACTGAGCACCCAGCACCCTGAGTACTGAGCACCCAGCACCCCGAGTACTGAGCAACCAGCACCCTGAGCACTGAGCACCCAGCACCCTGAGCACTGAGAACCCAGCACCCTGAGCACTGAGCACCCTGAGTACTGAGCACTGAGCACCCTGAGTACTGAGCACTGAGCACCCTGAGTACTGAGCACCCAGCACCCTGAGTACTGAGCACCCAGCACCCCGAGCACTGTGCACCCAGCACCCTGAGTACTGAGCACCCAGCACCCTGAGCACTGAGCACCGAGCACCCTGAGCACTCAGCACCCAGCACCCTGAGGATTGAGCACCCAGCACCCCGAGCACTGAGCACCCAGCACCCTGAGCACTGAGCACCCTGAGTACTGAGCACTGAGCACCCTGAGTACTGAGCACTGAGCACACTGAGTACTGAGCATCCAGCACCCTGAGTACTGAGCACCCAGCACCCCGAGCACTGAGTACCCAGCACCCTGAGCACTGAGCACCCAGTACCCTGAGCACTGAGAACCCAGCACCCTGAGCACTGAGCACCCAGCACCCTGAGCACTGAGCACCCAGCACCCTGAGTACTGAGCACTGTGCACCCAGCACCAAGAGCACTGAGCACCCAGCACCCTGAGTACTGAGCACTGAGCACCCAGCACCCCGAGCACTGAGCCCCCAGCACTCTGAGCACTGAGCACCCAGCACCCGAGTACTGATCACCCAGCACCCTGAGTACTGAGCACCCAGCACCCTGAGTACTGAGCACCCAGCACCCCGAGTACTGAGCACCCAGCACCCTGAGCACTGAGCACCCAGCACCCTGAGCACTCAGCACCCTGCACCCCGAGCACTGCGCACCCAGCACCCTGAGTACTGAGCACCCAGCACCCTGAGCACTGAGCACCCAGCACCCTGAGCACTCAGCGCCCAGCACCCTGAGCACTGAGCACCCAGCACCCTGAGTAGTGAGCACACAACGTACTGAGCACCGAGCACCCCGAGCACTGAGCACCCAGCACCCTGAGTACTGAGCACCGAGCACCCCGAGCACTGAGCACCCAGCACACTGAGTACTGAGCTCCGAGCACCCCGAGCACTGAGTACCCAGCGCCCCGAGCACTGAGCACCCAGAACCCTGAGCACTGAGCACACAGCACACTGAGAACTGAGCACCCAGCACCCCGAGCACTGAGCACCCAGCACCCCGAGCACTGAGCACTGAGCACCCTGAGTACTGAGCACCCAGCACCCTGAGCAATGAGCACCCAGCACCCCGAGCACAGAGCACCCAGCACCCAGAGCACTGAGCACTGAGCACCCTGAGTACTGAGCACCCAGCACCCCGAGCACTGAGCACCGAGCACCCTGAGCACTGAGCAGCCAGCACCCTGAGCACTGAGCACCCAGCACCCTGAGCACTGAGCACCCAGCACCCTGAGTACTGAGCACCCAGCACCCTGAGTACTAAGCAACGAGCACCCTGAGCACTGAGCACCCAGCACCCTGAGTACTGAGCACCCAGAGTACTGAGCACCGAGCACCCCGAGCACTGAGCACCCAGCGCCCTGAGTACTGAGCACCTAGCACCCCGAGCACTGAGCACCCAGCACCCTGAGTACTGAGCGCTGAGCACCCAGCACCCTGAGTACTGAGCACCCAGAGTACTGAGCACCGAGCACCCAGCACCCTGAGTACTGAGCACCCAGCACCCTGAGCACTGAGCAACCAGCACCCTGAGTACTGAGCACTGAGCACCCCGAGTAATGAGCACCCAGCACCCCGAGCACTGAGCACCCAGCACCCCGAGCACTGACCACCCAGCACCCTGAGCACTGAGCACCCAGCACCCTGAGTACTGAGCACCCAACGTACTGAGCACCGAGCACCCTTAGCACTGAACACACAGCACCCTGAGCACTGAGCACCCAGCACCCTGAGCACTGAGCACCCAGCACCCAGAGTACTGAGCACTGAGCACCCAGCACCCCGAGCACTGAGCACCCAGCACCCCGAGCACTGAGCACCCAGCACCCTGAGCACTGAGCACCCAGCACCCTGAGCACTGAGCACCCAGCACCCTGAGTACTGAGCACCCAACGTACTGAGCAACGAGCACCCTGAGCACTGAACACACAGCACCCTGAGCGCTGAGCACCCAGCACCCTGAGTACTGAGCACCCAACGTACTGAGCACCGAGCACCCTGAGCACTGAGCACCCAGCACCCTGAGCACTGAGCACCCAGCACCCTGAGCACTGAGCACCCAGCACCCTGAGTACTGAGCACTGAGCACCCAGCACCACGAGCACTGAGCACGCAGCACCCTGAGAACTGAGCACCCAGCACCCTGAGCAATGATCACCCTGAGTACTGAGCACCCAGCACCTTGAGCACTGAGCACAGAGCACCCCGAGCACTGAGCACCCAGCACCCGGAGTACTGAGCACCCAGCACCCTGAGTACTAAGCACCGAGCACCCTGAGTACTGAGTACCCAGCACCCTGAGCACTGAACACACAGCACCCTGAGTTCTGAGCACCCCGAGCACTGAGCACCCAGCACCCTGAGTACTGAGCACCGAGCACCCCGAGCACTGAGCACCCAGCACCCCGAGCACTGAGCACCCAGCACCCTGAGAACTGAGCACCCAGCACCCTGAGTACTGAGCACCCAGCACCTTGAGCACTGAGCACCGAGCACCCCGAGCACTGAGCAACCAGCACCCGGAGTACTGAGCACCCAGCACCCTGAGTACTAAGCACCGAGCACCCTGAGTACTGAGCACCCAGCACCCTGAGCACTGAACACACAGCACCCTGAGTACTGAGCACCCCGAGCACTGAGCACCCAGCACCCTGAGTACTGAGCACCGAGCACCCCGAGCACTGAGCACCCAGCACCCTGAGTACTGAGCACCCAGAACCCTGAGTACTGAGCACTGAGCACCCAGCACCCGGAGTACTGAGCACCCAGCACCCTGAGTACTAAGCACCGAGCACCCTGAGTACTGAGCACCCAGCACCCTGAGCACTGAGCACCCAGCACCCTGAGCACTGAGCACCCAGCACCCTGAGTACTGAGCACTGAGCACCCAGCACCCCGAGCACTGAGCCCCCAGCACCCTGAGTACTGAGCACTGAGCACCCAGCACCCCAAGCACTGAGCACCCAGCACCCTGAGCACTGAGCACCCAGCACCCTGAGTACTGAGCACCCAGCTCCCTGAGTACTGAGCACCCAGCACCCCGAGAACTGAGCACCCAGCACCCTGAGTACTGAGCACCCAGCACCCTGAGCACTGAGCACCCAGCACCCTGAGCACTGAGCACCCAGCACCCTGAGTACTGAGCACCCAGCACCCTGAGTACTAAGCAACGAGCACCCTGGGCACTGAGCACCCAGCACACTGAGCACTGAGCACCCAGCACCCTGAGTACTGAGCACCCAGCACCCCGAGCACTGAGCACCCAGCACCCTGAGCACTGAGCACCCAGCACCCTGAGGACTGAGCACCCAGCACCCCGAGCACTGAGCACCCAGCACCCTGAGCACTGAGCACCCTGAGTACTGAGCACTGAGCACCCTGAGTACTGAGCACTGAGCACCCTGAGTACTGAGCACCCAGCACCCTGAGTACTGAGCACCCAGCACCCCGAGCACTGAGTACCCATCACCCTGAGCACTGAGCACCCAGCACCCTGAGCACTGAGCACCCAGCACCCTGAGCACTGAGCACCCAGCACCCTGAGCACTGAGCACCCAGCACCCTGAGTACTGAGCACTGTGCAACCAGCACCAAGAGCACTGAGCACCCAGCACCCTGAGTACTGAGCACTGAGCACCCAGCACCCCGAGCACTGAGCACCCAGCACTCTGAGCACTGAGCACCCAGCACCCCGAGTACTGATCACCCAGCACCCTGAGTACTGAGCACCCAGGACCCTGAGTACTGAGCACCCAGCACCCCGAGTACTGAGCACCCAGCACCCTGAGCACTGAGCACCCAGCACCCTGAGCACTCAGCACCGAGCACCCCGAGCACTGCGCACCCAGCACCCTGAGTACTGAGCACCCAGCACCCTGAGCACTGAGCACCCAGCACCCTGAGCACTCAGCACCCAGCAACCTGAGCACTGAGCACCCAGCACCCTGAGTAGTGAGCACATAACGTACTGAGCACCGAGCACCCCGAGCACTGAGCACCCAGCACCCTGAGTACTGAGCACCGAGCACCCCGAGCACTGAGCACCCAGCACACTGAGTACTGAGCTCCGAGCACCCCGAGCACTGAGTACCCAGCGCCCCGAGCACTGAGCACCCAGAAACCTGAGCACTGAGCACCCAGCACCCTGAGAACTGAGCACCCAGCACCCCGAGCACTGAGCACCAAGCACCCCGAGCACTGAGCACTGAGCACCCTGAGTACTGAGCACCCAGCACCCTGAGCAATGAGCACCCAGCACCCCGAGCACAGAGCACCCAGCACCCAGAGCACTGAGCACTGAGCACCCTGAGTACTGAGCACCCAGCACCCCGAGCACTGAGCACCGAGCACCCCGAGCACTGAGCAGCCAGCACCCTGAGTACTAAGCACCCAGCACCCTGAGTACTGAGCACCCAGCACCCTGAGTACTGAGCACACAGCACCCTGAGTACTGAGCACCCAGCACCCTGAGTACTGAGCACCCAGCGTACTGAGCACCGAGCACCCCGAGCACTGAGCACCCAGCACCCTGAGTACTCAGCACCCAGCACCCCAAGCACTGAGCACCCAGCACCCTGAGTACTGAGCTCCGAGCACCCCGAGCACTGAGCACCCAGCGCCCCGAGCACTGAGCACCCAGCACCCTGAGTACTGAGCACCCAGCACCCTGAGCACTGAGCAACCAGCACCCTGAGCACTGAGCACCCAGCACCCTGAGCACTGAGCACCCAGCACCCTGAGTACTGAGCTCCGAGCACCCCGAGCACTGAGCACCCAGCGCCCCGAGCACTGAGCACCCAGCACCCTGAGTACTGAGCACCCAGCACCCTGAGCACTGAGCAACCAGCACCCTGAGTACTGAGCACCCAGCACCCTGAGTACTGAGCACCCAGCACCCCGAGCACTGAGTACCCAGCACCCTGAGCACTGAGCACCCAGCACCCTGAGCACTGAGCACCCAGCACCCTGAGCACTGAGCACCCAGCACCCTGAGCACTGAGCACCCAGCACCCTGAGTACTGAGCACTGTGCACCCAGCACCAAGAGCACTGAGCACCCAGCACCCTGAGTACTGAGCACTGAGCACCCAGCACACCGAGCACTGAGCACCCAGCGCTCTGAGCACTGAGCACCCAGCACCCGAGTACTGATCACCCAGCACCCTGAGTACTGAGCACCCAGCACCCTGAGTACTGAGCACCCAGCACCCCGAGTACTGAGCACCCAGCACCCTGAGCACTGAGCACCCAGCACCCTGAGCACTGAGCACCCAGCACCCCGAGCACTGCGCACCCAGCACCCTGAGTACTGAGCACCCAGAACCCTGAGCACTGAGCACCCAGCACCCTGAGCACTCAGCACCCAGCACCCTGAGCACTGAGCACCCAGCACCCTGAGTAGTGAGCACCCAACGTACTGAGCACCGAGCACCCCGAGCACTGAGCACCCAGCACCCTGAGTACTGAGCACCGAGCACCCCCAGCACTGAGCACCCAGCACACTGAGTACTGAGCTCCGAGCACCCCGAGCACTGAGCACCCAGCGCCCCGAGCACTGAGCACCCAGCACCCTAAGCACTGAGCACCCAGCACCCTGAGCACTGAGCACCCAGCACACCGAGCACTGCGCACCCAGCACCCTGAGTACTGAGCACCTAGCACCCTGAGCACTGAGCACCCAGCACCCTGAGCACTGAGCACCCAGCACCCTGAGCACTGAGCACCCAGCACCCTGAGTAGTGAGCACCCAACGTACTGAGCACTGAGCACTTCGAGCACTAAGCACCCAGCACCCTGAGTACTCAGCACCCAGCACCCCGAGCACTGAGCACCCAGCACCCTGAGTACTGAGCTCTGAGCACCCGGAGCACTGAGCACCCAGCGCCCCGAGCACTGAGCACCCAGCACCCTGAGTACTGAGCACCCAGCACCCTGAGCACTGAGCAACCAGCACCCTGAGCACTGAGCACCCAGCACCCTGAGTACTGAGCACCCAGCACCCTGAGCACTCAGCACCCAGCACCCTGAGGACTGAGCACCCAGCACCCCGAGCACTGAGCACCCAGCACCCTGAGCACTGAGCACCCTGAGTACTGAGCACTGAGCACCCTGAGTACTGAGCACTGAGCACCCTGAGGACTGAGCACCCAGCACCCCGAGCACTGAGCACCCAGCACCCTGAGCACTGAGCACCCTGAGTACTGAGCACTGAGCACCCTGAGTACTGAGCACTGAGCACCCTGAGTACTGAGCACCCAGCACCCCGAGTACTGAGCACCCAGCACCCCGAGCACTGAGTACCCAGCACCCTGAGCACTGAGCACCCAGCACCCTGAGCACTGAGCACCCAGCACCCTGAGCACTGAGCACCCAACACCCTGAGCACTGAGCACCCAGCACCCTGAGTACTGAGCACTGTGCACCCAGCACCAAGAGCACTGAGCACCCAGCACCCTGAGTACTGAGCACTGAGCACCCAGCACCCGAGCACTGAGCACCCAGCACCCTGAGAACTGAGCACCCAGCACCCTGAGCAATGATCACCCTGAGTACTGAGCACCCAGCACCTTGAGCACTGAGCACAGAGCACCCCGAGCACTGAGCACCCAGCACCCGGAGTACTGAGCACCCAGCACCCTGAGTACTAAGCACCGAGCACCCTGAGTACTGAGTACCCAGCACCCTGAGCACTGAACACACAGCACCCTGAGTTCTGAGCACCCCGAGCACTGAGCACCCAGCACCCTGAGTACTGAGCACCGAGCACCCCGAGCACTGAGCACCCAGCACCCCGAGCACTGAGCACCCAGCACCCTGAGAACTGAGCACCCAGCACCCTGAGTACTGAGCACCCAGCACCCTGAGTACTGAGCACCCAGCACCCTGAGCACTGAGCACCCAGCACCCTGAGCACTGAGCACCCAGAACCCTGAGTACTGAGCACCCAGCACCCCGAGTACTAAGCACCGAGCACCCTGAGCACTGAGCACCCAGCACCCTGAGCACTGAGCACCCAGCACCCTGAGTACTGAGCACCCAGCACCCCGAGCACTGAGCACCCAGCACCCTGAGTACTGAGCACCCAGCACCCTGAGCACTGAGCACCGAGCAACCTGAGCACTGAGCACCCAGCACCCTGAGCACTGAGCACCCAGCACCCTGAGCACTGAGCACCCAGCACCCTGAGCACTGAGCACCCAGCACCCTGAGTACTGAGCACTGAGCACCCAGCACCCCGAGCACTGAGCCCCCAGCACCCTGAGTACTGAGCACTGAGCACCCAGCACCCCAAGCACTGAGCACCCAGCACCCTGAGCACTGAGCACCCAGCACCCGAGTACTGAGCACCCAGCACCCTGAGTACTGAGCACCCAGCTCCCTGAGTACTGAGCACCCAGCACCCTGAGGACTGAGCACCGAGCACCCCGAGTACTGAGCACCCAGCAGCCTGATCACTGAGCACCCTTAGTACTGAGCACTGAGCACCCTGAGTACTGAGCACTGAGCACCCTGAGTACTGGGCACCCAGCACCCTGAGAACTGAGCACCCAGCACCCTGAGCAATGATCACCCTGAGTTCTGAGCACCCAGCACCTTGAGCACTGAGCACAGAGCACCCCGAGCACTGAGCACCCAGCACCCGGAGTACTGAGCACCCAGCACCCTGAGTACTAAGCACCGAGCACCCTGAGTACTGAGTACCCAGCACCCAGAGCACTGAACACACAGCACCCTGAGTACTGAGCACCCCGAGCACTGAGCACCCAGCACCCTGAGTACTGAGCACCGAGCACACCGAGCACTGAGCACCCAGCACCCCGAGCACTGAGCACCCAGCACCCTGAGAACTGAGCACCCAGCACCCTGAGTACTGAGCACCCAGCACCCTGAGTACTGAGCACCCAGCACCCTGAGCACTGAGCACCCAGCACCCATAGCACTGAGCACCCAGAACCCTGAGTACTGAGCACCCAGCACCCCGAGTACTAAGCACCGAGCACCCTGAGCACTGAGCACCCAGCACCCTGAGCACTGAGCACCAAGCACCCTGAGTACTGAGCACCAAGCACCCCGAGCACTGAGCACCCAGCACCCTGAGTACTGAGCACCCAGCACGCTGAGCACTGAGCACCGAGCACCCTGAGCACTGAGCACCCAGCACCCTTAGGACTGAGCACCCAGCACCCCGAGCACTGAGCACCCAGCACCCTGAGCACTGAGCACCCTGAGTACTGAGCACTGAGCACCCTGAGTACTGAGCACTGAGCACCCTGAGTACTGAGCACCCAGCACCCTGAGTACTGAGCACCCAGCACCCCGAGTACTGAGCAACCAGCACCCTGAGCACTGAGCACCCAGCACCCTGAGCACTGAGCACCCAGCACCCCGAGCACTGCGCACACAGCACCCTGAGTACTGAGCACCCAGCACCCTGAGCACTGAGCACCGAGCACCCTGAGCACTCAGCACCCAGCACCCTGAGGACTGAGCACCCAGCACCCCGAGCACTGAGCACCCAGCACCCTGAGCACTGATCACCCTGAGTACTGAGCACCCAGCACCCTGAGCACTGAGCACCCAGCACCCTGAGCACTGAGTACCCAGCGCCCCGAGCACTGAGCACCCAGAAACCTGAGCACTGAGCACCCAGCACCCTGAGAACTGAGCACCCAGCACCCCGAGCACTGAGCACCAAGCACCCCGAGCACTGAGCACTGAGCACCCTGAGTACTGAGCACCCAGCACCCTGAGCAATGAGCACCCAGCACCCCGAGCACAGAGCACCCAGCACCCCGAGCACTGAGCACCAAGCACCCCGAGCACTGAGCACTGAGCACCCTGAGTACTGAGCACCCAGCAACCTGAGCACTGAGCACCCAGCACCCTGAGTAGTGAGCACACAACGTACTGAGCACCGAGCACCCCGAGCACTGAGCACCCAGCACCCTGAGTACTGAGCACCGAGCACCCCGAGCACTGAGCACCCAGCACACTGAGTACTGAGCTCCGAGCACCCCGAGCACTGAGTACCCAGCGCCCCGAGCACTGAGCACCCAGAAACCTGAGCACTGAGCACCCAGCACCCTGAGAACTGAGCACCCAGCACCCCGAGCACTGAGCACCAAGCACCCCGAGCACTGAGCACTGAGCACCCTGAGTACTGAGCACCCAGCACCCTGAGCAATGAGCACCCAGCACCCCGAGCACAGAGCACCCAGCACCCAGAGCACTGAGCACTGAGCACCCTGAGTACTGAGCACCCAGCACCCCGAGCACTGAGCACCGAGCACCCTGAGCACTGAGCAGCCAGCACCCTGAGTACTAAGCACCCAGCACCCTGAGTACTGAGCACCCAGCACCCTGAGTACTCAGCACACAGCACCCTGAGTACTGAGCACCCAGCACCCTGAGTACTGAGCACCCAGCGTACTGAGCACCGAGCACCCCGAGCACTGAGCACCCAGCACCCTGAGTACTCAGCACCCAGCACCCCAAGCACTGAGCACCCAGCACCCTGAGTACTGAGCTCCGAGCACCACGAGCACTGAGCACCCAGCGCCCCGAGCACTGAGCACCCAGCACCCTGAGTACTGAGCACCCAGCACCCTGAGCACTGATTAACCAGCACCCTGAGCACTGAGCACCCAGCACCCTGAGCACTGAGCACCCAGCACCCTGAGTACTGAGCTCCGAGCACCCCGAGCACTGAGCACCCAGCGCCCCGAGCACTGAGCACCCAGCACCCTGAGTACTGAGCACCCAGCACCCTGAGCACTGAGCAACCAGCACCCTGAGTACTGAGCACCCAGCACCCTGAGTACTGAGCACCCAGCACCCCGAGCACTGAGTACCCAGCACCCTGAGCACTGAGCACCCAGCACCCTGAGCACTGAGCACCCAGCACCCTGAGCACTGAGCACCCAGCACCCTGAGCACTGAGCACCCAGCACCCTGAGTACTGAGCACTGTGCACCCAGCACCAAGAGCACTGAGCACCCAGCACCCTGAGTACTGAGCACTGAGCACCCAGCACACCGAGCACTGAGCACCCAGCGCTCTGAGCACTGAGCACCCAGCACCCGAGTACTGATCACCCAGCACCCTGAGTACTGAGCACCCAGCACCCTGAGTACTGAGCACCCAGCACCCCGAGTACTGAGCACCCAGCACCCTGAGCACTGAGCACCCAGCACCCTGAGCACTGAGCACCCAGCACCCCGAGCACTGCGCACCCAGCACCCTGAGTACTGAGCACCCAGCACCCTGAGCACTGAGCACCCAGCACCCTGAGCACTCAGCACCCAGCACCCTGAGCACTGAGCACCCAGCACCCTGAGTACTGAGCACCCAACGTACTGAGCACCGAGCACCCCGAGCACTGAGCACCCAGCACACTGAGTACTGAGCTCCGAGCACCCCGAGCACTGAGCACCCAGCGCCCCGAGCACTGAGCACCCAGCACCCTGAGCACTGAGCACCCAGCACCCTGAGCACTGAGCACCCAGCACACCGAGCACTGCGCACCCATCACCCTGAGTACTGAGCACCTAGCACCCTGAGCACTGAGCACCCAGCACCCTGAGCACTGAGCACCCAGCACCCTGAGCACTGAGCACCCAGCACCCTGAGTAGTGAGCACCCAACGTACTGAGCACTGAGCACTTCGAGCACTGAGCACCCAGCACCCTGAGTACTCAGCACCCAGCACCCCGAGCACTGAGCACCCAGCACCCTGAGTACTGAGCTCTGAGCACCCCGAGCACTGAGCACCCAGCGCCCCGAGCACTGAGCACCCAGCACCCTGAGTACTGAGCACCCAGCACCCTGAGCACTGAGCAACCAGCACCCTGAGCACTGAGCACCCAGCACCCTGAGTACTGAGCACCCAGCACCCTGAGCACTCAGCACCCAGCACCCTGAGGACTGAGCACCCAGCACCCCGAGCACTGAGCACCCAGCACCCTGAGCACTGAGCACCCTGAGTACTGAGCACTGAGCACCCTGAGTACTGAGCACTGAGCACCCTGAGGACTGAGCACCCAGCACCCCGAGCACTGAGCACCCAGCACCCTGAGCACTGAGCACCCTGAGTACTGAGCACTGAGCACCCTGAGTACTGAGCACTGAGCACCCTGAGTACTGAGCACCCAGCACCCCGAGTACTGAGCACCCAGCACCCCGAGCACTGAGTACCCAGCACCCTGAGCACTGAGCACCCAGCACTCTGAGCACTGAGCACCCAGCACCCTGAGCACTGAGCACCCAACACCCTGAGCACTGAGCACCCAGCACCCTGAGTACTGAGCACTGTGCACCCAGCACCAAGAGCACTGAGCACCCAGCACCCTGAGTACTGAGCACTGAGCACCCAGCACCCCGAGCACTGAGCACCCAACACCCTGAGAACTGAGCACCCAGCACGCTGAGCAATGATCACCCTGAGTACTGAGCACCCAGCACCTTGAGCACTGAGCACAGAGCACCCCGAGCACTGAGCACCCAGCACCCGGAGTACTGAGCACCCAGCACCCTGAGTACTAAGCACCGAGCACCCTGAGTACTGAGTACCCAGCACCCTGAGCACTGAACACACAGCACCCTGAGTTCTGAGCACCCAGAGCACTGAGCACCCAGCACCCTGAGTACTGAGCACCGAGCACCCCGAGCACTGAGCACCCAGCACCCCGAGCACTGAGCACCCAGCACCCTGAGAACTGAGCACCCAGCACCCTGAGTACTGAGCACCCAGCACCCTGAGTACTGAGCACCCAGCACCCTGAGCACTGAGCACCCAGCACCCTGAGCACTGAGCACCCAGAACCCTGAGTACTGAGCACCCAGCACCCCGAGTACTAAGCACCGAGCACCCTGAGCACTGAGCACCCAGCACCCTGAGCACTGAGCACCCAGCACCCTGAGTACTGAGCACCCAGCACCCCGAGCACTGAGCACCCAGCACCCTGAGTACTGAGCACCCAGCACCCTGAGCACTGAGCACCGAGCACCCTGAGCACTGAGCACCCAGCACCCTGAGCACTGAGCACCCAGCACCCTGAGCACTGAGCACCCAGCACCCTGAGCACTGAGCACCCAGCACCCTGAGTACTGAGCACTGAGCACCCAGCACCCCGAGCACTGAGCCCCCAGCACCCTGAGTACTGAGCACTGAGCACCCAGCACCCCAAGCACTGAGCACCCAGCACCCTGAGCACTGAGCACCCAGCACCCGAGTACTGAGCACCCAGCACCCTGAGTACTGAGCACCCAGCTCCCTGAGTACTGAGCACCCAGCACCCTGAGGACTGAGCACCGAGCACCCCGAGTACTGAGCACCCAGCAGCCTGATCACTGAGCACCCTTAGTACTGAGCACTGAGCACCCTGAGTACTGAGCACTGAGCACCCTGAGTACTGGGCACCCAGCACCCTGAGTACTGAGCACCCAGCACCCTGAGTACTGAGCACCCAGCACCCCGAGCACTGAGTACCCAGCACCCTGAGCACTGAGCACCCAGCACCCTGAGCACTGAGCACCCAGCACCCTGAGCACTGAGCACCCAGCACCCTGAGCACTGAGCACCCAGCACCCTGAGTACTGAGCACTGTGCACCCAGCACCAAGAGCACTGAGCACCCAGCACCCTGAGTACTGAGCACTGAGCACCCAGCACACCGAGCACTGAGCACCCAGCGCTCTGAGCACTGAGCACCCAGCACCCGAGTACTGATCACCCAGCACCCTGAGTACTGAGCACCCAGCACCCTGAGTACTGAGCACCCAGCACCCCGAGTACTGAGCACCCAGCACCCTGAGCACTGAGCACCCAGCACCCTGAGCACTGAGCACCCAGCACCCCGAGCACTGCGCACCCAGCACCCTGAGTACTGAGCACCCAGCACCCTGAGCACTGAGCACCCAGCACCCTGAGCACTCAGCACCCAGCACCCTGAGCACTGAGCACCCAGCACCCTGAGTACTGAGCACCCAACGTACTGAGCACCGAGCACCCCGAGCACTGAGCACCCAGCACACTGAGTACTGAGCTCCGAGCACCCCGAGCACTGAGCACCCAGCGCCCCGAGCACTGAGCACCCAGCACCCTGAGCACTGAGCACCCAGCACCCTGAGCACTGAGCACCCAGCACACCGAGCACTGCGCACCCATCACCCTGAGTACTGAGCACCTAGCACCCTGAGCACTGAGCACCCAGCACCCTGAGCACTGAGCACCCAGCACCCTGAGCACTGAGCACCCAGCACCCTGAGTAGTGAGCACCCAACGTACTGAGCACTGAGCACTTCGAGCACTGAGCACCCAGCACCCTGAGTACTCAGCACCCAGCACCCCGAGCACTGAGCACCCAGCACCCTGAGTACTGAGCTCTGAGCACCCCGAGCACTGAGCACCCAGCGCCCCGAGCACTGAGCACCCAGCACCCTGAGTACTGAGCACCCAGCACCCTGAGCACTGAGCAACCAGCACCCTGAGCACTGAGCACCCAGCACCCTGAGTACTGAGCACCCAGCACCCTGAGCACTCAGCACCCAGCACCCTGAGGACTGAGCACCCAGCACCCCGAGCACTGAGCACCCAGCACCCTGAGCACTGAGCACCCTGAGTACTGAGCACTGAGCACCCTGAGTACTGAGCACTGAGCACCCTGAGGACTGAGCACCCAGCACCCCGAGCACTGAGCACCCAGCACCCTGAGCACTGAGCACCCTGAGTACTGAGCACTGAGCACCCTGAGTACTGAGCACTGAGCACCCTGAGTACTGAGCACCCAGCACCCCGAGTACTGAGCACCCAGCACCCCGAGCACTGAGTACCCAGCACCCTGAGCACTGAGCACCCAGCACTCTGAGCACTGAGCACCCAGCACCCTGAGCACTGAGCACCCAACACCCTGAGCACTGAGCACCCAGCACCCTGAGTACTGAGCACTGTGCACCCAGCACCAAGAGCACTGAGCACCCAGCACCCTGAGTACTGAGCACTGAGCACCCAGCACCCCGAGCACTGAGCACCCAACACCCTGAGAACTGAGCACCCAGCACGCTGAGCAATGATCACCGTGAGTACTGAGCACCCAGCACCTTGAGCACTGAGCACAGAGCACCCCGAGCACTGAGCACCCAGCACCCGGAGTACTGAGCACCCAGCACCCTGAGTACTAAGCACCGAGCACCCTGAGTACTGAGTACCCAGCACCCTGAGCACTGAACACACAGCACCCTGAGTTCTGAGCACCCAGAGCACTGAGCACCCAGCACCCTGAGTACTGAGCACCGAGCACCCCGAGCACTGAGCACCCAGCACCCCGAGCACTGAGCACCCAGCACCCTGAGAACTGAGCACCCAGCACCCTGAGTACTGAGCACCCAGCACCCTGAGTACTGAGCACCCAGCACCCTGAGCACTGAGCACCCAGCACCCTGAGCACTGAGCACCCAGAACCCTGAGTACTGAGCACCCAGCACCCCGAGTACTAAGCACCGAGCACCCTGAGCACTGAGCACCCAGCACCCTGAGCACTGAGCACCCAGCACCCTGAGTACTGAGCACCCAGCACCCCGAGCACTGAGCACCCAGCACCCTGAGTACTGAGCACCCAGCACCCTGAGCACTGAGCACCGAGCACCCTGAGCACTGAGCACCCAGCACCCTGAGCACTGAGCACCCAGCACCCTGAGCACTGAGCACCCAGCACCCTGAGCACTGAGCACCCAGCACCCTGAGTACTGAGCACTGAGCACCCAGCACCCCGAGCACTGAGCCCCCAGCACCCTGAGTACTGAGCACTGAGCACCCAGCACCCCAAGCACTGAGCACCCAGCACCCTGAGCACTGAGCACCCAGCACCCGAGTACTGAGCACCCAGCACCCTGAGTACTGAGCACCCAGCTCCCTGAGTACTGAGCACCCAGCACCCTGAGGACTGAGCACCGAGCACCCCGAGTACTGAGCACCCAGCAGCCTGATCACTGAGCACCCTTAGTACTGAGCACTGAGCACCCTGAGTACTGAGCACTGAGCACCCTGAGTACTGGGCACCCAGCACCCTGAGAACTGAGCACCCAGCACCCTGAGCAATGATCACCCTGAGTTCTGAGCACCCAGCACCTTGAGCACTGAGCACAGAGCACCCCGAGCACTGAGCACCCAGCACCCGGAGTACTGAGCACCCAGCACCCTGAGTACTAAGCACCGAGCACCCTGAGTACTGAGTACCCAGCACCCTGAGCACTGAACACACAGCACCCTGAGTACTGAGCACCCCGAGCACTGAGCACCCAGCACCCTGAGTACTGAGCACCGAGCACACCGAGCACTGAGCACCCAGCACCCCGAGCACTGAGCACCCAGCACCCTGAGAACTGAGCACCCAGCACCCTGAGTACTGAGCACCCAGCACCCTGAGTACTGAGCACCCAGCACCCTGAGCACTGAGCACCCAGCACCCATAGCACTGAGCACCCAGAACCCTGAGTACTGAGCACCCAGCACCCCGAGTACTAAGCACCGAGCACCCTGAGCACTGAGCACCCAGCACCCTGAGCACTGAGCACCAAGCACCCTGAGTACTGAGCACCAAGCACCCCGAGCACTGAGCACCCAGCACCCAGAGTACTGAGCACCCAGCACCCTGAGCACTGAGCACCGAGCACCCTGAGCACTGAGCACCCAGCACCCTTAGGACTGAGCACCCAGCACACCGAGCACTGAGCACCCAGCACCCTGAGCACTGAGCACCCTGAGTACTGAGCACTGAGCACCCTGAGTACTGAGCACTGAGCACCCTGAGTACTGAGCACCCAGCACCCTGAGTACTGAGCACCCAGCACCCCGAGTACTGAGCAACCAGCACCCTGAGCACTGAGCACCCAGCACCCTGAGCACTGAGCACCCAGCACCCCGAGCACTGCGCACACAGCACCCTGAGTACTGAGCACCCAGCACCCTGAGCACTGAGCACCGAGCACCCTGAGCACTCAGCACCCAGCACCCTGAGGACTGAGCACCCAGCACCCCGAGCACTGAGCACCCAGCACCCTGAGCACTGAGCACCCTGAGTACTGAGCACCCAGCACCCTGAGCACTGAGCACCCAGCACCCTGAGCACTGAGTACCCAGCGCCCCGAGCACTGAGCACCCAGAAACCTGAGCACTGAGCACCCAGCACACTGAGAACTGAGCACCCAGCACCCCGAGCACTGAGCACCAAGCACCCCGAGCACTGAGCACTGAGCACCCTGAGTACTGAGCACCCAGCACCCTGAGCAATGAGCACCCAGCACCCCGAGCACAGAGCACCCAGCACCCCGAGCACTGAGCACCAAGCACCCCGAGCACTGAGCACTGAGCACCCTGAGTACTGAGCACCCAGCAACCTGAGCACTGAGCACCCAGCACCCTGAGTAGTGAGCACACAACGTACTGAGCACCGAGCACCCCGAGCACTGAGCACCCAGCACCCTGAGTACTGAGCACCGAGCACCCCGAGCACTGAGCACCCAGCACACTGAGTACTGAGCTCCGAGCACCCCGAGCACTGAGTACCCAGCGCCCCGAGCACTGAGCACCCAGAAACCTGAGCACTGAGCACCCAGCACCCTGAGAACTGAGCACCCAGCACCCTGAGCAATGAGCACCCAGCACCCCGAGCACAGAGCACCCAGCACCCAGAGCACTGAGCACTGAGCACCCTGAGTACTGAGCACCCAGCACCCCGAGCACTGAGCACCGAGCACCCTGAGCACTGAGCAGCCAGCACCCTGAGTACTAAGCACCCAGCACCCTGAGTACTGAGCACCCAGCACCCTGAGTACTCAGCACACAGCACCCTGAGTACTGAGCACCCAGCACCCTGAGTACTGAGCACCCAGCGTACTGAGCACCGAGCACCCCGAGCACTGAGCACCCAGCACCCTGAGTACTCAGCACCCAGCACCCCAAGCACTGAGCACCCAGCACACTGAGTACTGAGCTCCGAGCACCACGAGCACTGAGCACCCAGCGCCCCGAGCACTGAGCACCCAGCACCCTGAGTACTGAGCACCCAGCACCCTGAGCACTGATTAACCAGCACCCTGAGCACTGAGCACCCAGCACCCTGAGCACTGAGCACCCAGCACCCTGAGTACTGAGCTCCGAGCACCCCGAGCACTGAGCAACCAGCACCCTGAGTACTGAGCACCCAGCACCCTGAGCACTGATTAACCAGCACCCTGAGCACTGAGCACCCAGCACCCTGAGCACTGAGCACCCAGCACCCTGAGTACTGAGCTCCGAGCACCCCGAGCACTGAGCACCCAGCACCCTGAGTACTGAGCACCCAGCACCCTGAGCACTGAGCAACCAGCACCCTGAGTACTGAGCACCCAGCACCCTGAGTACTGAGCACCCAGCACCCCGAGCACTGAGTACCCAGCACCCTGAGCACTGAGCACCCAGCACCCTGAGCACTGAGCACCCAGCACCCTGAGCACTGAGCACCCAGCACCCTGAGCACTGAGCACCCAGCACCCTGAGTACTGAGCACTGTGCACCCAGCACCAAGAGCACTGAGCACCGAGCACCCTGAGTACTGAGCACTGAGCACCCAGCACACCGAGCACTGAGCACCCAGCGCTCTGAGCACTGAGCACCCAGCACCCGAGTACTGATCACCCAGCACCCTGAGTACTGAGCACCCAGCACCCTGAGTACTGAGCACCCAGCACCCCGAGTACTGAGCACCCAGCACCCTGAGCACTGAGCACCCAGCACCCTGAGCACTGAGCACCCAGCACCCCGAGCACTGCGCACCCAGCACCCTGAGTACTGAGCACCTAGCACCCTGAGCACTGAGCACCCAGCACCCTGAGCACTCAGCACCCAGCACCCTGAGCACTGAGCACCCAGCACCCTGAGTACTGAGCACCCAACGTACTGAGCACCGAGCACCCCGAGCACTGAGCACCCAGCACCCTGAGTACTGAGCACCGAGCACCCCCAGCACTGAGCACCCAGCACACTGAGTACTGAGCTCCGAGCACCCCGAGCACTGAGCACCCAGCGCCCCGAGCACTGAGCACCCAGCACCCTGAGCACTGAGCACCCAGCACCCTGAGCACTGAGCACCCAGCACACCGAGCACTGCGCACCCAGCACCCTGAGTACTGAGCACCCAGCACCCTGAGCACTGAGCACCCAGCACCCTGAGCACTGAGCGCCCAGCACCCTGAGCACTGAGCACCCAGCACCCTGAGTAGTGAGCACCCAACGTACTGAGCACCGAGCACTTCGAGCACTGAGCACCCAGCACCCTGAGTACTCAGCACCCAGCACCCCGAGCACTGAGCACCCAGCACCCTGAGTACTGAGCTCTGAGCACCCCGAGCACTGAGCACCCAGCGCCCCGAGCACTGAGCTCCCAGCACCCTGAGTACTGAGCACCCAGCACCCTGAGCACTGAGCAACCAGCACCCTGAGCACTGAGCACCCAGCATCCTGAGTACTGAGCACCCAGCACCCTGAGCACTCAGCACCCAGCACCCTGAGGACTGAGCACCCAGCACCCCGAGCACTGAGCACCCAGCACCCTGAGCACTGAGCACCCTGAGTACTGAGCACTGAGCACCCTGAGTACTGAGCACTGAGCACCCTGAGGACTGAGCACCCAGCACCCCGAGCACTGAGCACCCAGCACCCTGAGCACTGAGCACCCTGAGTACTGAGCACTGAGCACCCTGAGTACTGAGCACTGAGCACCCTGAGTACTGAGCACCCAGCACCCCGAGTACTGAGCACCCAGCACCCCGAGCACTGAGTACCCAGCACCCTGAGCACTGAGCACCCAGCACCCTGAACACTGAGCACCCAGCACACTGAGCACTGAGCACCCAACACCCTGAGCACTGAGCACCCAGCACCCTGAGTACTGAGCACTGTGCACCCAGCACCAAGAGCACTGAGCACCCAGCACCCTGAGTACTGAGCACTGAGCACCCAGCACCCCGAGCACTGAGCACCCAGCACCCTGAGAACTGAGCACCCAGCACCCTGAGCAATGATCACCCTGAGTACTGAGCACCCAGCACCTTGAGCACTGAGCACAGAGCACCCCGAGCACTGAGCACCCAGCACCCGGAGTACTGAGCACCCAGCACCCTGAGTACTAAGCACCGAGCACCCTGAGTACTGAGTACCCAGCACCCTGAGCACTGAACACACAGCACCCTGAGTTCTGAGCACCCCGAGCACTGAGCACCCAGCACCCTGAGTACTGAGCACCGAGCACCCCGAGCACTGAGCACCCAGCACCCCGAGCACTGAGCACCCAGCACCCTGAGAACTGAGCACCCAGCACCCTGAGTACTGAGCACCCAGCACCCTGAGTACTGAGCACCCAGCACCCTGAGCACTGAGCACCCAGCACCCTGAGCACTGAGCACCCAGAACCCTGAGTACTGAGCACCCAGCACCCCGAGTACTAAGCACCGAGCACCCTGAGCACTGAGCACCCAGCACCCTGAGCACTGAGCACCCAGCACCCTGAGTACTGAGCACCCAGCACCCCGAGCACTGAGCACCCAGCACCCTGAGTACTGAGCACCCAGCACCCTGAGCACTGAGCACCGAGCACCCTGAGCACTGAGCACCCAGCACCCTGAGCACTGAGCACCAGCACCCTGAGCACTGAGCACCCAGCACCCTGAGCACTGAGCACCCAGCACCCTGAGTACTGAGCACTGAGCACCCAGCACCCCGAGCACTGAGCCCCCAGAACCCTGAGTACTGAGCACTGAGCACCCAGCACCCCAAGCACTGAGCACCCAGCACCCTGAGCACTGAGCACCCAGCACCCGAGTACTGAGCACCCCAGCACCCTGAGTACTGAGCACCCAGCTCCCTGAGTACTGAGCACCCAGCACCCTGAGGACTGAGCACCGAGCACCCCCGAGTACTGAGCACCCAGCAGCCTGATCACTGAGCACCCTTAGTACTGAGCACTGAGCACCCTGAGTACTGAGCACTGAGCACCCTGAGTACTGGGCACCCAGCACCCTGAGAACTGAGCACCCAGCACCCCTGAGCAATGATCACCCTGAGTTCTGAGCACCCAGCACCTTGAGCACTGAGCACAGAGCACCCCCGAGCACTGAGCACCCAGCACCCGGAGTACTGAGCACCCCAGCACCCTGAGTACTAAGCACCGAGCACCCTGAGTACTGAGTACCCAGCACCCTGAGCACTGAACACACAGCACCCTGAGTACTGAGCACCCCGAGCACTGAGCACCCAGCACCCTGAGTACTGAGCACCGAGCACACCGAGCACTGAGCACCCAGCACCCCGAGCACTGAGCACCCAGCACCCTGAGAACTGAGCACCCAGCACCCTGAGTACTGAGCACCCAGCACCCTGAGTACTGAGCACCCAGCACTCTGAGCACTGAGCACCCAGCACCCATAGCACTGAGCACCAGAACCCTGAGTACTGAGCACCCAGCACCCCGAGCACTGAGCCCCCAGCACCCTGAGTACTGAGCACTGAGCACCCAGCACCCCCAAGCACTGAGCACCCAGCACCCTGAGCACTGAGCACCCAGCACCCCGAGTACTGAGCACCCAGCACCCTGAGTACTGAGCACCCAGCTCCCTGAGTACTGAGCACCCAGCACCCTGAGGACTGAGCACCGAGCACCTCCCGAGTACTGAGCACCCAGCAGCCTGATCACTGAGCACCCTTAGTACTGAGCACTGAGCACCCTGAGTACTGAGCACTGAGCACCCTGAGTACTGGGCACCCAGCACCCTGAGAACTGAGCACCCAGCACCCTGAGCAATGATCACCCTGAGTTCTGAGCACCCAGCACCTTGAGCACTGAGCACAGAGCACCCCGAGCACTGAGCACCCAGCACCCGGAGTACTGAGCACCCAGCACCCTGAGTACTAAGCACCGAGCACCCTGAGTACTGAGTACCCAGCACCCTGAGCACTGAACACACAGCACCCTGAGTACTGAGCACCCCCGAGCACTGAGCACCCAGCACCCTGAGTACTGAGCACCGAGCACACCGAGCACTGAGCACCCAGCACCCCGAGCACTGAGCACCCAGCACCCTGAGAACTGAGCACCCAGCACCCTGAGTACTGAGCACCCAGCACCCTGAGTACTGAGCACCCAGCACCCCTGAGCACTGAGCACCCCAGCACCCATAGCACTGAGCACCCAGAACCCTGAGTACTGAGCACCCAGCACCCTGAGTACTAAGCACCGAGCACCCTGAGCACTGAGCACCCAGCACCCTGAGCACTGAGCACCAAGCACCCTGAGTACTGAGCACCAAGCACCCCGAGCACTGAGCACCCAGCACCCTGAGTACTGAGCACCCAGCACCCTGAGCACTGAGCACCGAGCACCCTGAGCACTGAGCACCCAGCACCCTTAGGACTGAGCACCCAGCACTCCGAGCACTGAGCACCCAGCACCCTGAGCACTGAGCACCCTGAGTACTGAGCACTGAGCACCCCTGAGTACTGAGCACTGAGCACCCTGAGTACTGAGCACCCAGCACCCTGAGTACTGAGCACCCAGCACCCCGAGTACTGAGCAACCAGCACCCCTGAGCACTGAGCACCCAGCACCCTGAGCACTGAGCACCCAGCACCCCGAGCACTGCGCACACACAGCACCCTGAGTACTGAGCACCCAGCACCCTGAGCACTGAGCACCGAGCACCCTGAGCACTCAGCACCCAGCACCCTGAGGGACTGAGCACCCAGCACCCCGAGCACTGAGCACCCAGCACCCTGAGCACTGAGCACCCTGAGTACTGAGCACCCAGCACCCTGAGCACTGAGCACCCAGCACCCTGAGCACTGAGTACCCAGCGCCCCGAGCACTGAGCACCCAGAAACCTGAGCAC